>NC_052351.1:833733-834878 GCF_009727055.1 Benincasa hispida | reverse complement strand
GTCCTGATCGGCACGTTGATAGCGAAGAGGGATTTTAGGGATGGACTGCTTTGCCAGCTCCAGAACACTGGGTACTATGATGGATTTTCCGAAGTTGACCATTTTAGTATTCGATTCCATGGACTTCCCAGACCGTCGACTTACTAATAAGTTGATCGGTATGAATGATATAAATCTATCGCAACCATCACTCATTTTACTATTTTTTAGAATATTTTAAGTAGTTTTATCATTAACAATTATCCTATTTATATCTCCAATGTATTATTTATAAAAACATAAAATAAATATCTACTTAGACTAATATGAATAGAAATTGTGAAATCTGGATCTCAATTTCCCTACTTAAGCAGGTAAATAAGGAAATTAACTAAGTATAAGTTAAATACTATGTTGAAGAGAAGAAAAATTTCTAAGTATTGAATAGATTTTCCTTGAGTAGCTCTGAGTAGCATTAGCTAGTAAAAAGTTGGCTAAGGGTAAAGTCGAAAGGAACCATGCGTGTGGTGTTAGGAAACATTAATGCATGAAGTTAAGTTGGTAGAAGTTAAAAGGAGCTAAGCATTGAAGCCAAAGACAACCATGCGTTGAGCTTGTGAGGTTGGACGCATTGGCAAGAGGTATTGCCAAGAGTTGCTCATGCGTTGAAGCGATGTGAATAAGAGCGAGAGAAGCTTGAGCGCAAGGCGTTGGACAGACGATCATATAGCTATGTGTACGGGCGTTGAGTGATGCGTTAGATTATCGTGGAGCTGCAGGTGGCGCTAAATCATGTGAAGTGATGCACTAGACGATAGAGCTACACAATAGGCGATGAGCACTATATGATCAGTGTAAGCGCTAGACGATAAACGTGAAAGCTAAACGATAGCGCTAGACGATAGCACTAAACAATGAGCGAGTGCTAGACGATAAGCTTAGTGCTAGGTGATGCATTAGGTGTGGGCATTGGGCGATAGACACAAGCGTTACATGATAAACGGATACGTTAGACGATGGGTGTGATGCGTTAGACGATAGGCGTCAGTGTTACACGATGGAGCTAAATGATAGGCACATGAGCTATGCGATAGGCTATGTGCTATGCGTTGAACGTCAACAAGATTGTTATCAGCGAGAGATACGCGAGAGATCACTAAATGATT
>NC_052351.1:830656-833111 GCF_009727055.1 Benincasa hispida | reverse complement strand
TCTGACAAGTGTACAACTTTTCTGTGTACGATTTTGACAAATTGGATCGTGGAGTAGAGGAGAACTTTTCCTTCGCCTGCCAGGAATATCAGAATCACAGTGGGACATTAATACAGAGAGCCAAGGTCTTGTCGATAAATAGCTTCTCTGAATTTATTGCCAAAGGGATGGTCTTGAAGAGACTTACAGAGAAAATCCGACGGAGAACGACGAGACAAGACCTGAAAGGTGATCTCTTGAAGCAATTCTTCCTTTCCCAAAACAGAACAAGCCTGTGCAAGAGGTCCTTCGTATCTGGAAAGCAAGCTTGGAGGAAGCTTTGCACTCCATCTCATCACACGCTGGCAAGCACAACGTCTCCGATCAGGATCTGTGTCAAGACATTGACACTCTTTCTGTATTTGTTTCTATTCTTTCATTCATTTACTGTGTTCATCTTCTTTAATCTTTCATTCACAAATCATGTATCAAATGTTGATCTTTAGATTTAAATATTATTACCGTCATCATTATCATCTCTCTGTTCCTTTCCACACATTTATCATCGATTTTCTCCATCATGTGTTCTTAATCCCCTGGGTAAAGGGGCAGGATTAAGTGAGTGAATTAATCCTTGTTAAGGTAATCGGCTAAGTTTAGCTAAAGCATGCTCGATGACATCTTCACCTGTGAGAGCAGAAGTGAAGATGTTATTCCGCCTATCGAGAAAAGGTTGGAAGAATGCGTTAACTAAAGCGAGAAGTATTTCTAGAGATGGAAACAACCTTGCGTTCATTACGTTCATCTTTGTTTCACCATAGACATATGGGAATGCGACTAATCACTGAAAGGTGTACGCCAAGGGAAAGCGGAACCGAGTTGCGTCCTTAACAAGATTGACGAACTTGCGATGTCTTTTCCCTTAACTCATTCTTTTTCTGATTCATTCAAAGACTTGCCACCGCATTCATTAGATTCTTTTGTACAACTTCACAGCCAGTCCTCACCCTGTATCATTAGTAGTTTAGACATTTATTTTATCAACACAATTTTACTTTCATCGCAATTTACATTTTCTGTACAAACCAATTCTTTATTCTTTATGATAAGTAGTCGCATTTACCACATTAGTATCGCATCTAAACAACAACAATCCCCGTGTTCGACCTCAGGTCATTCTAAGAAACTTGTGTTGGAATTATACTTGGTTCCAATGCAAGAAAACTTGTGACACGCACTACATCATCGCATACTACGAAGCATATGATCATCAATGCATACACCTAGAACGTAGTATTGCAATAATATCTTTATCGCAAAGCACTTGAGCGTATAGAGCCATCAACATTCATTCATTCATTTTTATATTCAACAAGTTTTTGGCGATAAGACATAAAACTACAATATAGATATAGATTATAAATTTAATATTACAGTTATGCAAGGTTGATGAGCTCACCTGGACAAATGGCTATACCGAGAGAAGGTTGGACTAGAGTTAGTAAGAGCTGGACGAATAGAGTTTCAAACAGGTGTGTGGCATGAGAGTAGGTGAATGGCAAGGAAGAAGGTGGTGGCAAAACATGGTGCAAACACTCCAAAGTAGGAGGTGTCTGGCATTGAGGCTTAGTAAAGATGAGAATGATTGGTTTCTTTGGCCTATAAATACCACCACAAGATGTCTCTCCAATTCATAACCTGAATCCTCTTCAAAGAATGTAAGGAAGAATGCTAGAAGATATATTTGGAGGAGACTATGTGTTGATCATGAAGGCCATGCGTTGGTAGCAAGACTATGCATTGATCAAGAAGTTCCAAGAGGAGGAGATGCTGTCGGACAGTAAAGTCTGGAAGTAGCATCAACTTGGGACAAGGAGTTCTCTCAGAATACTCGTGCGTTTTAAGTAATTCCAAAGCCAATTGAAAGCTGAGAGAGTCTAGTTTTCAAGATAGCGTTGCCGGAGAAGAAGCTCCAAGGAATCAGGCTGGAGAGTAAAGAAAAGGCAGAATGGTTGAGCTATCAGGTAAGCTTGAGCTAGTCTTGATGTTTTGAGAATTCCAGCCAAACCATGAGGAGTTATGAGCTAAGATTTTAAGGTAAGCTTGAGCCAGTCTTGATGTTTTGAGAATTTCAGCCAAACCACGAGGAGTTATGAGCTAAGATTTTAAGATAAGCTTCCTGAGACATTTTAGAGCATGTTTGTAGAAGGAAATATCTCGAAATAAGGCTTGGAACTATGAGTAATCTAAGCTTTAAGTTAAATATGGAATTTATGGTTCAAAAGGGAGTCCAAGGAAACCAATGAACTTCTAAGAAAGAAAGGTTCCTACTTGACTAAGGTGAGTGGAATTTTCTTTAAGTCTGAAAACATATCTTTAGATTTTATGTATATGCTTATGTTATGAATGAGTAAATAGCATAAGAATGAGATTATGTGATCGGGATGGTCGGGGGGGGAGGGAGGGTCATTAGACC
>NC_052351.1:786377-830336 GCF_009727055.1 Benincasa hispida | reverse complement strand
TAGTTCCTGAGGCCCAGAAGTAGAACCTCACAGGGATGGTCAGGAGAGACCGAGAGGTCTAGTTTCTGAAGCCTGTGGGAGAACCTCGTGTGGATGGTAGAGGGTCCGGAGGCCTATAGCTTCTTTGAGCACATAAGTAGGGAGCTATGTGCCACATCAGAAGACATAGGAACATAAGTAACGCCAAGAGATTAAGCATTTCCGAGAATGACTTGGATCAATTTAACTATCTACCGTGTGTGTAGGTAAATAGTTTGAAATAGGACTCATTCTGATTCGGTATCAGTTAACTAATCTACGTGTATGTAGGTAGAGTTGAGATCAGACTCATTCAAGGGCTGGGAGGGTTTGATGTATTAACCTTGATTTGTTGATATGCTGTAAAATTATTAAGAGTTGAAATAGACTCTTAGAAGTTGTTTACCCACTTCATCTGACGAGTTTTGTTGAAGCTCATTCTTTCTTCCAGTTTTTCTTCCTAGGAGCAAGGTAAGGAGTTTACAGGGCTGCTAAGTCAAGTGTCTGTCACAAGCCAATAGTCACAACTTCCGGGGTTTTAAAAGTTATTGGTTGTAAACTTTGCAGTTAAGTCTTGCGAGTTGTATAAACATACACCTGTTATAATAAATGAGCTAATCATTCAATTTAGTATTCTTGACTTAAAGTTCCTGAGGTTAAGGAGATTCAGATGGGTTATAGATATCACAAAGGTGGTATTTGTGGTCTTTCACGCCTCCCCTCGGGCTCAGGAGGCGGGCTCGAGGCAGTGTGTGACAGAAATACTATAAACAATATTCATAGCTCATTTTTTTGTAATTATGTTTACTTTTTGCTTATGGTTGTTTTGTTCATATCACTTTTTATGGGTTGTTCTGGTATTGGGTTGTTATGCTTTATCAGTTTGTGCGTTGTTTATGTAGATGTTTTGTTTTTTGTGGTGCCTTGATCCCGTGTTGTGGGATCCCTCTTATTATTATATAATAATATTGCCTATTCATATATATGTGTGTGTATTCATAACTCAATTGACATCAAGTATATAATACCAATTTTAAATTCAATTTTTTGATTCCTTACCCTACAAATTTTCAAAAAGAAAAGAAAAAAAAAATCATACCTTAGTTTGGGAAGAAAGGTAACAGAATTATTAATCTAAATAATTACCTAAGTAGTTGTTAATTTCAATATTATCTGTAGAATTGAAATTTTGATATCAACATTGGCATGTTATTTTAATGCTTGTGAGCAATTTATGTTTGTTCTATATTTTTTTATTTTGTATCAAATAGATAAATATATTTAATTTTTTAATCTATTATATATAAAAATATATATTGTTCAATTTTAGATTAAATAGATATGTGAATTTGAAAAAATATATGTTGAATGAGTTGACAAAAAAACTGAAAGTTTAAATATTTTAAAGTTTAAGGATGACTATTGGTTGAGTTTTAAATTTATTATTGCATTATAATGCAACCTCCTCTTTTAACCTATAGTTTTAATATGAATCAGATTCATATTAAATATTAATCTACAATATAAAATCCATTTAAAATGTTTGAATCACATTAAATATTGCTCTCTAACATATTATATAGTTTTAATTATAAATCATAATCATAGTTAATTATATGTTATAATGCATCGTTATACATCATAAATTATATTAGTCGTATTAATGTAATTAATCACTCAAATTCCTATAAATAGTTTGAACAATTTAAAGTATTCCAAAAAAATTAATCATTGTTTCTATCCTTAGTGAACTAATAAGGGGGCTTCAATGACTCGAGATTAACCAACTATAACTCTAGTCGCTCCATAAAAGATCAACAGTTACACTCCTGTAGATATATTTTTGTCCATTGAGTATAACCAATTAACAGTAAGTTGACCTTCTCAAATTGCTCGTAACTACAGATCAGTCAAAATTACTGTTTTACCCTTGTAGTTACATCTAACTTCTTAAATGCCAACAAATAACTTATAGTCTAACTATAAACTAACCTCTCTCGAGCCAATGAGAGGGTGAGGCCTCATTGTTCAAAACTTAGAATCAGCTACTAAGGAAGCAATTTATCTATTTTTGCTTTTAACGAGAAGAAGTGAATTCCATCTTGTGTAATTGTGTTCTCAGCTCCCAATTCGCCAAAATGGTAGGCATATTGAGTCGGCGAAAAAGCCACTCTCACCCATACAAATCAAAGGTTTGCACTGCAACCTTCACTTCTGAAGCTTCACGAACAACTCAAAACCAGAACAAATACAAACTCGATTGCAAGAATTAATGCCAAAAACGTAGGGGCCCTTACAAATTAACTTTTGTAACTTAAACATAAAGCCAAAATAGAGATAACTATCTCGTAAACATCCATCAACAACCATCAATATACATTTAACGATTAAACGCAATGCAGAAAATAAAAACCACAAAAAACTCTAAATGATTTCAATATAGAAATGGAATTTGGAATCAGAATTTCAACTTGGCTCTGATACCAATTGAAGAAACTCGATTTACAAGAGCTCCATGAGTGGAAGCGAATCGTCCAAATTGCATTTAGATTGAAAACATAAATTTACAGTAAACATCAACAGATTATGCATTTTAACAAAAATTACAACATGCTTTTTGAACAAGAAAAACAGTTAAGAGATTATACCATTGAAGAACACTTCTTTCCGTAAATCCCTCGAACTTTCATAAACTCCTTAAATAGTCACGAACTCCTCGAAGAACAACAAGACTCGAACCAAAAGGTGAAGACATTACTACTCAGTATCCTCGGTATTTTTAGGGTGAGAACCCAAGAGTGGTGGGCTCTGACTATTTTGATTAGGAGGGAGTTTGAGAGTTTGGAAGAGGAAGACGATTGAAGAAGAACACACTATCATATAGGAATTGCTTCAATAATTTAGACAATGAACCTATCGTATATGCTCTGTGTGAATCGTGTAGATCACTTACAAGTCGTGTAACTTGGATATGGAATAATAAAATCATATTTTATTTATTCCATTTGCCATAAAAAACTGTTTAACCATCCACTAAGTTGGTTAGAGAGAAAAATGGTTTATTATTCAAAATAATAAATAAAATTAATAAATATGATAACCAACTTATCATATTATACTTATTACGTATAGTTTTAATATTGCATCATAAGCAATATAAACTATAGTTCTTTTTCTCTATTTTATAACATTTAATATAAATCACATTTATGTTAAATTTAATAACTATAAATCTCATTCATAGATTTATTTCCTCCAATTAAACTACGATGTATCAAATACATTAGGTCAATTATATCATATACAATCGAATCAATTTAATTATATCATATATAACTAAATTCCTTCTTATTAATTTGAACAATTCAAATTAACCAAAAAACTGATTCTTAACTAAATCCCTTTGAGCTACCAAGAGGACCTTATGGACCGGTAGCTTGAAGTTCCAACCGTACGTGAATAATTAATTAAACTCTTTAATTACATTATCTACCATCCTTAACTATCGGGTACTCCACTAAAGACCGACAACTGCACTTTCACACTACAGATATGGAATCAGCCCTTAAGGGAGCAATTTATCTACTTATCCTACTATGACTAAACCTTTCTCGGAATCAGCACTAATTCCTCTAATAAACAATAGATCATAATCCTACTATGACTAAACCTTTCTCGGACCAAGAGAGGGTGTGGCGCCACATTGTTCCAGACCTGGAATCAGCCCTTAAGGGAGTAATTTATCTACTTATCCTGCATCGGGGAAAGAGTGAATTCCATCTTGTGTAATTCCCAACTTCCCAATTAGACGAATCCCAAAATGATAGGCTTATTGAATCAGCGATCTAGTCACTCTCACCCATACAAATCAAAGGATCGCCCTCATAGACAGGAGTTCACAACTCACTAAGGATTAATCATAGTGAAATGAAAGTCTCTATTATGAACGATGTTATATAATGAGACTAAACATTTTGTGATCCGATCTTATACAAATTCTTTTATATAAAACATCCCCACTCGCATGTCTAATACTTGAATAATCAGGATCGGATCATTTGTAGCACTTTACACTATTTATAACATCTACAAAGTAGATCATACTTGTAGTGTCACCAGGATAATGTACCCAATCTTATCCATATACTACAGACCATTTATATTTTCCAAATCTTATTTATTTATTTATTTTTTTTTTTTGTAAAATTTGATATTTGGAATGAGTAATTTCTACCAGAGATTTCAAAAGTTAATTTTTTAACTAAATGGTCTATCTCAACCAAAACCAAAAAAAAAATATTTTAACAATTTTTTTTTTAAATGTGAAGTTTTGAAGGATGAAAACTTGAGAAAGTTATTTATGACAATTTCCCAATATATTAAAGGATCAAATTTACCCTAACCTATCTTTACTATTGGTTAATTCTAATTTTACTTTCCAAGCACTTGCTGGATCGGGGGCAGCCCATAAAGCCTAGAACAATCAATCCTCTTAGGTCCAACATTCAAATCATAACAGTGGAAAGAATACAGAATTATGATGAGAAATTTGCTTTTATCCTACAAATTCTACTACGATTGTGAAGGTCAGGAAATTAATGGTTAAGAATGTAAGGTCAACCTGTACCAATTTATTCCTCATTTCACTGTTTCTGATATGGATATATGATTTCTTCCACTTGCACCTGTGCGAGACAAGCATACGCCTGATATTCCTTCTCTTTCCTTTCGGTAACCAACTTTCAACAAACATGGTCGCCCTCATTCTCTATTCTCATATGCTCAAGGTATGATTTTCCTTCTAGTTTACGAGCAAAGAAGTCTTTGAAATACTTCTCCAACATAACTCTTCGAAAAACTGCTGGGTTATGCGGTCCAACGAGGCTTTTGGCTGGACCCAACTCCGAGTTTAGATTTGAACTATAGAATGTTGCAACTGAAAGCCTTTCCTTGGAACAGTTCAATGAAACTCTATGCTCGATGCTCTTGTATACTCCATTGCTTACTATCTGCAGCAAAGGTAGAGAGACAGGCCAAGGATAGTAAGTTGCTAACAAAGTTATTCACAAGAATCAGAAGAAGTTCAATGCACAGAAATCATGAATCACCTCCATGATGTCTCCAATGTTGACTACAAATGCATTTGGAAGTGGTTTAACAGCAACCCATCTCCCACCTTTTCGAATTTGCAATCCTTCGGCTTCATTGAGCTGATAGAGAATTGTCAAAGCATCAGCATCTGAGTGAGCGGAGAATCCAATGGCCTTATCAGGCTCAGGGCATGGAGGATAGTAATTCATCCTCACTGACTGAACACCATCTCTAAATAGCTCTCTCATTTCCTCAACATCCATCTTCAGAGCTCCAGCCAAATGGTCCAAGATGACAATTGCCAACTTCTTGATTTCAATTGAGTAAGCTTCCAATGTCTCTCTGCAACATGTAAGTCAATTAGAAATCGGAAACATACCATTCAATTGGAGCTTCAAGACGTGGCTAAAGACCTGAGTTTTGGTGGAAGCTTATGAAAAAGATGAGGATTCCTTAGACTAAGAGGGAGAGTAGTTATTTTGAACATGTCTGACCAATCAAGCTTCTGCTCATCCGATACCACAAAAAGCTGCCCAAATCCTTCTTGACTCTCTGAGTTTTGCCAAAGCAACTTCTTTTCATCGTAGGGAAGATTGAAGAAACTTTCAATTTCCCTTCTGAATTCGTCCAGCAATGAGGTTGGAACTCCATGGTTTATAATCTGCCAACAACAATTAATTCAGTCTTTTGAGCCAACCACAAACCACCAAGTGCCAGATTTCACAAAATCAAGAAGAAACTGCTTAGTAATCAATTCCTATACTTCTTTCATACAGAGTTTCTTCTTCATAACAATAGAACCCTTCCTCCTTCCTAGCTCCCTCTATTCATAACAAATCACCATAACTTCTCTAATCAATGCCTAATGGTACCCCTATCATACTTTAATCTTTCTGGTTTTCCTGCTAATCTTTTTTTTTATTCTTCATCTTTTTGTTTTTCCTAAGACCCTAATTCAAGATGTCTATGGTAATGGGTAATTTTAGGTTGGATTGGAAAGATTCGGAATGTTTTGCAGTAGATTTCTTTAACTCAAATAACCATGGTTGGATTATAAAGGTTTTTGAATCATTTATTTCAAAATTAAAGAATTACAACAATAGTTCTTTTCAAATTTTCGGAGAATACAAGGATATAAAGAAGTAGAATTACAAGATTAGGGCAGAATTAGCAAAGGGTTACATTACATTTAGATACCTGGAAGAATCCCCATTCCTTACACGCAGAATGCAACTTGTCAATTTCGGGAGAAGCAGAATCTCCGATGGCCAGTCGGCGAAGATCAACGACCGGTACCGGCGGCCCAGATTCTCCGCCGGGAACGATGGGGGGGTCCTGATCGGCACGTTGATAGCGAAGAGGGATTTTAGGGATGGACTGCTTTGCCAGCTCCAGAACACTGGGTACTATGATGGATTTTCCGAAGTCGACCATTTCAGTATTCGATTCCATGGATTTCCCAAAGCGTTGACTTATTAATAAGTTGCTACGAGAAGTCCTCCATTTCCATGGATGTCTCACTGACTCTTAAATTTCAGACATTGTTTGGAAAATTGGGAAAAATGGCTTAGTGAAAGTTTGATATTGTATTTTTTATTTTTTTTTAAAAAAAGTTTTTTTTTGATCTCTTGTTGATGAAAATGTTGATGAAAATGATGTAAGAAATATTTGTTGTACAAATGCTCCTTATTAAATTCACACTTTCAATTTCAACCATTAAACTACCAAATTAATTCACATTCTCCACTTAAATTTATTCTCAAAAAAATTAATTTATCCAAAAAGCATTAACAAAAAAATTATTCATTCAAAAAATTCCAATTACTCTTCTGCCCTTATTAAATTCCCACTTCAAATTTCAACAAGCAACCTATTAAATTATTTCATAAAAAATTATTCACATAAATTTATTCACAAAAAATTAATTTATCCAAAAACTATTAACAAAAAAATATTCACACAAAAAATTCTCCACAACTAAATTTGATTTGTTTACAACCCCACAAAAAGTTCTATTCACCAAATTATTCCAGAAAGAAATTCATGAAGTCCAAAACTTATATTTCACAAAGTTGTAATTTTGTAAACTCCGTAAGAAGGTATATATTAATAGTTCGATAATTTCTAGAAAAATTGACAAAAATAAACGACCTTTTTGGAGTTGATTTATTCTTGCTTTGTTGATTGTTTATTTTCTTTTCATAATGCCTTGCATTTGATATTTATAAATTAAAAAAAAAACGAAAAAAACAGCCATTTTTTTTTACGATACCCGACCAGGCTTTCACCAGGTAGGAAGCAAATGAGTTGAAATTACCCGGTCGGGCTTCACCGGGTCGTCATCGGGTAGAAAACAAATGAGTTGAAATTACCCGACTGGGCTTCACGGGTACAAAATAATTGTTGGAATAAATTTGATTCCCGATCGAGCTTCATTGGAACTTCACTGGGTATGAAATTAATTGATTGACCCGATCTTCCCGGGTACGGGATAGAAACCGGGCTGGAACTGGTCTGGGGCCCGGTAGAGTTTAATCTAGCCTGGCCGAGCGTACAAAAAACTAAGCATTTTGTTTTTTGGTCCGATGTTCTACCCGACAGGGTGGATGACCAGGCCAATTTGTCTTTAGTTTTTTTTTTTTTTTTGCTTTTTCTTTAACTACATTACATTAATACATTTTTTTTTTATAAATTGTAGGAAAATACCTCGTGTTTGGATTTATTCGGTGGCGTTTCGAATGAAAGGGAAAAGGATTACGATGGATGAGAGTTGTGGGGGTGTGACATTGAGGTCGGCATGACCTATAATGAATTCTTAACTGAAGTTTATAGGATAAGTGGTATAATGTCAGATGAGTATAATCTTGTTATAAGATGACTTCAATTGAAATCTAAAACCCCTGCATTTGTAATTCAGAATGATGAAGATCTACACACATTCCTCATATGGGAAGAGGTTTCAGTAATACCTCTATACATATCCATGCTTCCAAAGTGTTCAAGTAATCAAGGATTTCATACCTAGAAGATATTGGTCTTGAGTAGTGGGCTAGGGTGTACCAATGTAACATAAGTTACAATTAAACGACGACAAACCTCGTTGAGTGCATAAACGAAGTATTAAAAGATGCACGACAACTACCAATCACGTCATTTCTAGATCATTTAGAGGTTGGTTACAGGACTTGTATTACAGACGTCGAACAAATGCATCAAACAGCACATCAAGACTGTCAGACTATGCAATGGCAATAATTCGTGACATGACAGACAAAGCAAACAGACATGAAGTTAAGTCAATTGACCAACATGAGTTCAAGGTGATAGATGGAGGTTTAGGAGGCCATGTAAATATTCGTGCAAGTTAAGAAACTCTATTTACAGAGAACCTTTAAGCGGAAGCGGATCATCTAAATCCCATTGTGATTGAACACATACATTTACAGTCATACAAGAACAGATTATGCATAAAACTTAAATTACAACATACTTTCAAAATAAAAACAATGGATCAAGAGACTATACCTTTGAATAACCGTTCTTCAAGTAATCCCTTGATCTAACTCGTTCATGAACTCATCGAACAACTCAAACACTCCTCGAACAAGCAGCAAGTAGCAACTCGATCCTCGAACCAAACAGGACACTACCACTTGGTGACCTTGGTATTCTCGGTGTAAAAATCCAGGAGTGATGGGCTCTGGCTAATTTTGGTTAGAGGGAAGTTTAGAGTTGAAGGAACTCTTAAACAAGAGCATCCATGAGCGTGTTCGGATCTTTCCTATTTCATTGTGACCGAATTACCACACACACATTCTAACAAACAGGTATGCATTTTAACACTAATTATAGGATGCTTTAACAATTAAATAACAATAGATTGAGTAAACATACCAATTGAAGGCTATCATCACTCAAACTCAATCCAGCGGAAGCGACTCCTCTACGGTCCAAATTGCCCAGCAATCAGTCGCCTAACAACATGATCGTTTACATGAACGACAACACACGAACAAGCAGCAACCGGGGACGACACCACCACTTGAAGCCTTTGGTATTCTCGGAGTGAGAATCCAAAGAGTGGACTTTGATAGAATTGGTAGAAGAAGGGGGAAAGGACGATCGTGTAGAACGACAAGTAAGTGGGAGATAGTAGGTGACTATCGTATAGTCGGGTGCTTATCGTTTAGAGAAAGGTACACAATTGTGTAGGTTTTACTAAGTGATCATTTAGTAAAGAGTAAGCGATCGTTTAGAAAACTCAGTATGCTAAGCGATCATTTAGTGAAGGTGAGCGATTGTTTAAAGAATGCGTGTGATCGTTTAGTACGCTAGTGTTCGATCATTTAGGCGATGGACACTATCGTATAGGCTCTCAACTAAGCGATCGTGATGTTTCCACACCTTGAGCAATTTTTTTGAACTTTTTACAAAATGAAAAAAATTTTCATTTTATTCTTCGGTTACAATAACTGACTTCGGATTCTCCCACAACGCATAACCGAGGAGAGGTTTTCAGCCAATTATCATATAATTAACCAATTTAATAATTAATGAATATAATCATATTATATTCTTACCTTATAGTTTGATATCACATATCTACTACAGTAATTTCTTCTCCACTTGATATAAATCATATTTATATCTAATTTCCTCCAAAATTAATATATCTCATACATTTAGCCAATTATATCATATATAATTAACCAGTTCAATTATATCATATATAATCGAACTCCCTCTTGTCAATTTGAACATTTAAAATTGACCCAAACATTTATTCTCGACTTTATCCAAGCTATCTAGGGGACCTAATGAACCTATGGCTTGAAGCTCCAATGGTCTGTGAATAGCTGACTAAACTCTTTAGCCACGAGATCCACCATCCGTTAACTACCAGACATTCCACTAAAGACCAACAACTGAACTCTTCTTACTACAAATATATTTCTGTGTCCATCAGATATAATCAATTATGAGTACGCTGACCCTTCACAGATGCTCGTAAGTACAGTTGGACTAATTTACTGTTTTGCCTCTGTAGTTATATCTCACTCCTTAAGTACCACCAATTCTTCTAATGAACAATACAATATAGTCCAACTATGTGTGAACACTTCTCGGGCTAAGATAAGGTGTGTGGCGCCACATCGTTCAAGCTCTAGAATTAGCCCTTAAGGGAGCTATCTATCTACTTACCTCTGCCTCGAGGAAGGAGTGAATTCCATCTTGTGTAGCTGAGTTTCTAGCTTTCAAATAAGACAAATCCTCAAATGGTAGGTTTGAATCCTGGCCACTTGCACCCATACAAATCAAAGGACCACCCCCAATGGCAGAAGTTCCCAACTCACTCAGGATTGAGGTCATGTTACCTATGGTCATCCTAGTGAAGTGAAGTCTCTGTCATGAACGGTGTTATATAATGAAACGTTAACACTTCATGGTCAAGTCTTATACAAACTCTTTGTATAGGACGCCCCCGCTAGCATGTCCCCTACACGAATGATCAGGATCAGATCATCTGTGACAAGTTACAACACTTGTGACCATTCCACAAAGCGGGCCACATCTGTAGCATTACCAGGATAAGGTTTCCCTCCTATATCCATATACTGTAGACCATTTTGATTATCACTCAAGACATGATCCACTTGTATGTCACCATATACATGCTTAAGTTACATACAGATAACCAGGGATTTTATGTTTATTGGTTTGTGGTAAAGCAAATAAAACAAACAATTGAGCAAAATCAAGAAGTGAAGTAAAATATCAAATATTATGCATCACAAGTGTTTATACAAACTATTTACAAATTACAGGATACGAGACTTTAGGACATCAACACCAACAAGAGTTTCGAAGAGGAAGACGATCGAGTAGGCACAAGGCTATTGTATAGCAAAAACATTCTATCATTTAGAGAAAATGAGACTATCGCATAGGCTTTCAACTCCAATCGTGTAGATACTTGATCGTGTATACTCGTTTGTCTTTGGAATTGTGAAATCAAATTTCATTTATCTGTTTTTGCCACAAAAACTAAATAACTTCCCACTGAGGGGTGATTATAGAGAAAAAAGAATTAATTATCAAATAATTAATAAATCATAAATAGATATGATAACTAACTTATCATATTATATTTATAATCTATAGTTTTAATATCGTATCATATACAATATATAAACCATAGTTTTTTCCCTTTATTTTATGGTATTTAATATAAATCATATTTATATTAAATTTAACAACTATGAATCTTATTCATAGAAAATATATTTGAATCATATTCAAATATTAGTTGCTTCAATCAAACAATAATGTATCAAATACATGATATCAATTATATCACATATAATTGAATTAATTGAATTATATCATATATAATCAATTTCTCTCTTATTAATTTAAACATTTCAAATTAACCCAAAAACTGATTCTCAACTTAAATCTATTGAGTTACCAAGGGGACTTTATGGACCTGTAGCTTGAAGCTCTAACGGTACGTGAATAATTGATTAAACTCTTTAATCATATTATCCATCATCCGTTAACGGTCGGGCACTCCACTAAAGACCGACAACTGCACTCTTTGCACTACAGATATATTTCTGTGTCCATTGGATATAACCAATCAACAGTACGACAACCCTTCAAAAATTGCTCGTAAGTACAATTGGGCCAAATTACTATTTTGCCCCTATAGTTACATCTAACTCCTTAAGTACCACTAATCCCTCTAATGAACAATAGATCATAGTCCCACTATGACTAAACCCCTTTCGGGCCAAGAGAGGGTGTGGTGCCACATTGTTCAAGACTCAGAATAAGTCATCAAGGGAGCAATTTATCTACTTACCCCTGCTTCGGGGAAGAAGTTAATTCCATCTTGTGTAGCTGAGTTCCTAGCTCCCCAATCAGATGAATCCCCAAAATGGTAGGCTTGTTGAGTCGGCGATCTGGCCACTCTCACCCATGCAAATCAAAGGACCGCCCTTATAGGCAGGAGTTCACAACTCACTCAGGATTAAGATCATGTTACCTATGGTTATCCTAGTGAAATGAAAGTCTCAATTATGAACGACGTTATATAACGTGACTAAATATTTCGTAGTTCGGTCTTATACAAACTCCTTTGTATAGAATATCCATGCTCACATGTCTAATACATGAATGATCAGGAACAGATCATTTGTAGTACTTTACAACATTTGTAATACCTACAAAGTGGGCCATACTCGTAGTGTCACCAGGATAAGGTACCTATCCTTATCCATATACTCAAACCATTTAGGTTATCACTTAAACACGATCCACTTGTATGTCTCCACATACATGTTTAAGTTACAATGATAACCATGGATCTTAGTTTATTGATTTGTGGTTAATGCAACTAAAATATCATATATTTCATAGAAAAAGGTGAATAAAATATCATATATTATAAATCACTGAAATGTTTGTTCATACATGGTTTACAAACTACAGGACCCTACGAGATTTAGGGCATCGACCCCAACAGCAAGAACATGTACTTGTCGCAAGTTTGATTATTGTGAAATCCCTTATTCACACTGAAGGAACTCTTAATGAAGAGCATCCATGAGTGCATTCGGATCTTTCCGATTTCATTGTGACCAAAATACAACATACACATTCTAACAGAAAGTTATGCAAATAAACACTAATTAATGGTATGCTTTGAACAATAAAACATAAGGGAAAGAGTTCTCATACCAATTGAAGACTCTCTTCAAACGTGAAACTCAGAAGTAGCAGAAGAACCTCTACTCGAACTCTATCGCCCAGCAAAACAGTCGGCTGTGGTAGAACGATCGTCTACACAAACGACGACAACTCGAACAAGCACGAACAAATGAACAGCAGGGATGACACCACCAGTTGGAGACCTTGGTATTCTCGAAGTGAGAATCCAAAGTGTGGTCTTTGGTGAATTTGGTAGAGGTAGGAGAAAAGACAGATCGTGTAGCTGATAAGTAAGTGGGAGAGAAGAAGTTATCGTATAACAAGGATGCTTATCGTTTAGATGAAGCTACATGATCTTGTAGGTTTTACTAAGCGATCGTTTAATAAAAGGTATACGATCGTTTAGAAAATGTGACATGCTATACGATCGTTTAGGAAAGCTAAGCGATCGTTTAGGGACAGGCGTGCGATCGTTTAGGCACTGGTGTGCGATCGTTTAGACAATGAACTACTATCGTATAGGCTCTCAAGCTAAGCGATCGTTATGTTTTGACACCGATTGTGAAATTTTTGAACTTTTTGCAAAATGAAACAAATTTTCATTTTATTCTTCAGTTACAATAACCGACTTCGGATTCTCCCACTAACGCACAACCGAGGAGAGGTTTTCAGTCAATTATCATATAATTAACCAATTTAATAATTAATGAATATAATCATATTATATTCTTACCTTATAGTTTGATATCACATATCTACTATAGTAATTTCTCCCCCACTTGATATAAATCATATTTGTATCTAATTTCCTCCAAAATTAATATATCTCATACATTTAGTCAATTATATCATATATAATTAACCAGTTCAATTATATGAACTGCCTCTTATCAATTTGAACATTTAAAATTGACCCAAACACTGATTCTCGTCTTTATCCAAGCTACCCAAGGGACTTAATGAACCTGTGGCTCGAAGCTCCAACGATCTGTGAATAGCTGACTAAACTTTTTAGCCACGAGATCCACCATTCGTTAACTACCAGGCATTCCACTACAGACCATCAACTGAACTCTTCTTACCACAGATATATTTCTGTGTCCATCAGATATAATCAATCATCAGTACGATGACCCTTCACAGATGCTCGTAAGTAAAGTTGGGCTAATTTATCGTTTTGCCCCTATAGTTACATCTCACTCTTTAAGTACCACTAATTCCTCTAATGAACAATACAACATAGTCCAACTATGTGTGAACACCTCTCGGGCCAAGAGAAGGTATGTGGCGCCACATCGTTCAAGCTCTGGAATTAGCCCTTAAGGGAGCTATCTATCTACTTACCCATGCCTCGAGGAAGGAGTGAATTCCATCTTGTGTAGCTAAGTTTCCAGCTCCCAAATAAGACGAATCCCCAAAATGGTAGGTTTGAATCGACGACCTGGCCACTTGCATCCATACAAATCAAAGGACCGTTCTCAATGGCAGGAGTTTCCAACTCACTCAGGATTGAGGTCATGTTACCTATGGTCATCCTAGTGAAGTGAAGTCTCTGTCATGAACGGTGTTATATAATGAGACGTTAACACTTTGTGGTCAGGTCTTATACAAACTTTTTGAATAAGATGCCTCCGCTCGCATGTCCCCTACACGAATGATCAGGATCAGACCATCTGTGACAAGTCACGACACTTGTGACCATTCCACAAAGCGAGCCACATCTGTAGCGTTACCAGGATGAGGTTTCCCTCTTATATCCATATACTACAGACCATTTTGGTTATCACTCAAGACATGATCCACTTGTATGTCACCATATACATGCTTAAGTTACATACAGATAACCAAGGATTTTATGTTTATTGGTTTGTGGTAAAGCAAATAAAACATACTACTGAGCAAAAATAAGATGTGAAGTAAATATCATATATTATACAACACAAGTGTTCGTACAAACTGTTTACAAACTACAAGACATGAGACTTTAGGGTATCAACCCCAATACACACGCGATTGCTGTATGCAGGGCTCGGTATATTGATCCTCTCTCTCTTTGTTCATGGGTATACTCTGTTGAATCAGTGTTGGCTGCATATGCTGAACCTATACGACCACTTGGACACTTTTCGGAGTGGAAGTAATCATCGAAATTCGTCGATGTGGAAACATTGCCTCCAAAAAGAGTTCCAAGAGTAGGTCGCCCACAAACAACAAAATTTCCTTCTGCAGGTGAATTTCGTTAAGTCCACATGTGTTCTAGATGTGGGCAAAGGATCACAACAAAACGACATGCAATCAACCTTTCAATACCGCCGAGTGATTTATGGATTCTTTATTACTAATTATATTGCACATCTTTATGAATTTTTGTGCATTTGAATGATTTTTGTATGATTTTTTACATGAGCGGTGGGCCGAGAATTAGTATTATTTTATGATTTTTGCATGAGCCCGACCAGGAATTAGCGTCTATTTGCATGGGCCCAGTCGGGAATTGGTATTGTAGGGTCATTCAATCTATTTACAACGCGACCGAATAATGACGAAATCGTTTCGTATGCCCATACCTATATGAAATGTAAGTGTGTATTAGTGGTGTAATTCAATGAATATTCATTAAATCAAATTAACTAAATTACCTGAAAAGCATGGGAAAACCCATAAAGACTGTACGTCTGATGTTTTCCATCTGCATTGCCCTTATACGTACTGCTTTATCTTTCAGTCCTTATTTAAATCGTTTGATTGTATTTTCATAAATTTTCTTGCTCTAGTCCTCATTACAAAATCTATTCTAACCATCTATGATCGCTAAATTTTCAAATTTTGTTTGCTGTCTACCCATCATAGCAAACTCAATAAAATGAAACAATGCAATTTTCATTGCATCAACATCGTTTTCAAGCTCAAGTTTTGGAAAAATAGAGTCCAACTCATATGCCTTCATACCCTCATTGTCATTTAGATACTTAGCTCTGAGTCTGACAAAAGATTTTCTCCTCTCATAGTTCTAGTTTGATGTTTTAGTCCTGTAATAAGGTCAAACACCATTTGGCTGAATGATACCTTATTCCTCATAAGATTAAAACTAATAACATCTCTTTTAGGTTCCTCTACCTCTCGAAGAAAAATATAATGGATAGGTGGTCCATTGAAGATGATATTTGTATCAAGGAGATGACCAAAACATGTTTGTCTAAACATGACTAATTGTATGGGAGTTAGTATTTTCTTAATTTTAGGGATAGCCTTTTCTATATGGGAATAACATGAAAGGGCTGCAAGAAAATGATCATTAGGATGAACCTTCCTTTCTAGTTCTATTATAACCTACATTTTTCATCAAATAGATAAATTAGAAGTCCACATGACACAGCAATGCGTCAGAATATTTAAAAATTAAAAAAAAAAGCTACTGGTTTTTGGCCCAGCCAAATACCCGGTCGGGCCCCGGACCAGGGCAAAAACCAGTAGCTGTTTGAAGATTGCCCAGCTCGATCCCTTCCTTGTTCCCTAGTCACCTGATTCAAAAAATAAGCTACTGGATGTTGGCCAGGCCTTGGGCCCGATCGGGCCAAGGACAGGGCCAAAATCCAGTACTTATTTTCGGGAAGCTCGCCTCTTCACCCCTTCACCCCTTCACGCTCGGTCCCACCCTGTTTCCCAAGTCGCCCGGCCCCAGCCAGCCCCGAGACTAGGCCACACCCATACCCAACCATCTCTCCCCCTTCTCGCCTTGGTCCCACCCCGTTTCCCAAGTCGCCCGACCCCATACCTGGCCGGTCCGAGACCGGAACACACCCATACCCGACCGTCTCTCCCTCTTCTTGCCCCATTTCCCTTCTTGCCCGACCTGTCCCCTCTTCCCGGTCAAGCCTTCCCCCGCACAATCACAATTTCCCCCCGTCTGGTCAATATCTAAAAGCCCGTCCGGGGTTCATCAAATTTGAGATGCTCAAAGTTAAAAAAATCAGAGTTTAAAGCAAAAAATATGGTTTCTAATGTACAAATCAACTCATAAACCTCCAATAGGCCTTAAAATCATTCTAAAATGCAACATTTTTTAACAAATAAATCAAAACAATTATGAAACCCCATGAAAACCCATAAAATCAAAATGCCAAAAAATCCAAATCCAAAACCCTCTAAAATGTGCATAAATACTTGCTTAATGAAGATGAACTAATGAACTTGAAGATGATGAACCAAAATATTAAAGAAAAATTGAAAGAATGTGAGGAGTTGTGAGGAGTTTTGAAAGGAATTTTAATGGTTGCAAGAAAATGGTCATGGAGGGAGGGAAGGTTTTGAATCTTTTTCCTAAAAAAAAAGGGTATAATGGTCTTTTCCTACCTATAAGGGGTTAAAAATGCATTCTTTTTAAAAAGGGTCCCTGTTTCCAAAATAAATGTAAGACCCTAAATCTAAAGTGGAAAGGTTAATTAGAGAAGAACAAAACCCTAAGTAAGGATAGTGGAGCAAAGGGTGAAAAACATTAAAATTATCCAAAAAAAAAAAGTGACCAAAAGATCAAACGCATATGGAAGGCTTAAACATGTTAAACGCAAGAGTGAATGGAGAATGGAAGCAAGAATACTTGAAAAAGGACTAAAGGCTTGCATACAACCAATGCAAATGCATACATGAGCCATGCAGACACGGACATGAGGCTTACGTCGAGTGAGCATGCTAGGCGAAAAGGCCATGCATCAAGGCCAAGCGCACAGGCCATGCGCCAAGCGCCTAACCCATGCATCGAATAGGTATGCCTATGCGTTGAGCGAACAAGACATCCTATGCATCGAGTGCTGTCGAGTCTGTCGAGCAGCCATGCGTCGATGCGCTATGCTAAGTGCATGCCTATGCGACAAGGCGCTCCTATGCGATCGAGCACGTCTATACGGCCAAGCGCGCAAGCGCCTAGGCAGCACGCCCATGCGTCGATGGTCAGTGTCGTGCGTCCATGCTTAGTAGGCCGAGCAAGCATACCTAGCAAGCCATGCGTTGAGGGTGAGCAACCACCCTATGCGTTGGTGATGGCTGACTCATGTGATGGCTAAATGGGACTTTGACGAAGGAAGGGTGAGTTGTTATGCGTTAAGGACAAAAGGTAAGGCTAATTGATGGAAAAACTCCAAAGGAAGATGCCAATAGTTATACGAACATAAGTCTTAAACAATTTAAGTAGAGAAATATGTTTAAGTATTTAAGTGATTTAGGTGGCAAAAGGAGGTTCACACAAAGTTCTAGCAGGAGGTGGACAAAGGAGATTTCATGCAATGGAAATCTTATCACCCTAAGCAGGAGGTGGGTGAAGGAGATTTCATGCAAAAAAGGAAATTTTGGCTGGCAAGCTGAGATGAGAACAACTCAAGGCTAGGTTGGGTAGGCTAAGTATTGGCAGCTCCAAAGTGAGACAAATGGGGGTTGAGTTGTCACAAGGGGGTGAGTTTGGAAGAGCTATAAATAGAGGGGTTGGGCGAGAGGAATTTATTCATACCATCACCAAAATCTTGTGTTGAGAGCATATTTAGAGTGTTATGTTCAAGTTATTAGACTGCCAAGATAAGTGAAGTTCAAAAGAAACAAAGGTTGCGTTGGTGAAAGCATTGAGCCATCTCGGACGCACAAGTCAGTCAGCGCATCCGGCACCTTATGCGCACGCCTTACAGCGCTGCGTCCGTCCGCGCGTTAGCTCAGCGCAGCAGCCCCACCATGTGACGCATCACGCCTAGCGCAACAGGCCACCGTGCAACGCGCACCCAATGCGTCAGCCCCTTGTGCGGCATAACACGCCCACCCTGCCTATGGCTAAACGTCCAGCTGCCTACCACGGTCCAAATAACCTCTAAAGAGGCTAATTTTAGGATTTTGGCTAAATTAGAGTAGGGTAAGCTGGTATTTTCAATATATAATGGTGTTTTGGAAATTTTGACATTATTATTGATATAACAAGTATTAATTGAGGAATTTTCATTGATATGGAGAAATTCTCAAGAAGGTATTCTCAAGGTGATTTTAGTGGAAAAACTTGCTTGCGGTGAGTATTTACTTAGTTTTATGCATTGATATATGGATAAATGCATATATAAGTGCAAGATGCATGCTTATGATGTTATGTTGTTGCCATGATATTGTTTGTGAAATTTCTATGGAAACTGAGATTATACCCAGACTACATAAGTTAGCATGCTTAATAAAAGGTGCTTGGTGGGAAACTATAGTCGGCCTCAGTCGGCGAGAAATAATAGTCGGTGACGACCGGCGGGAAATATAGTCAAGTTACCTAAGCATGACTAGCAGGAAAAGAATTGTCGATGTGCACATTAGCAGGAAAAGAGGGTTATAGGAAAGTTTCCATAAAAAGTTGTTATGATTGATAGCATGAACATGCCGAGTATAGCATGGAATTGGGGGATGATGATTGCATGAATTTACTCATGATCATGCATAAATTATACTGGAATTGTGATTATGTGATTGACTTCCCAAAAATATGTTTTGCAAAGTAATTATTATTTTAAAAGCACCACTCACTGGGCTTAGTAGCTCACACTCTTTCAAGTGTTTTCTTCTATCCCCCCCCCCCCCATCCCAAGTAGCAAAGTAGAGCGTTCAGGAAGGAGTCTATAAACCACCAAAACACCAGGACTTGGTAAATTCTCAGGGCACGGCTCGGATCATGTGATAAAAGAATATAGGAAATTGAACTATGTGTATGAAAATTAGATAGATTATTGTAATCATGTCACAGTCTTTAATAGATACAGGGGGAAATGTTAAATTAAAATATTGTCTGGAAATACTACTGGTGTACCCTCATGCTCCCTTCCAAGTCTTGGGGCTAAGGCTAGGGAGGGGGTGTGACAATAAAGTCTCCAATAGGCCATTTTCCCCAATTGTCCACATTATTTAAGTGTAGCAGCCCTCCATCGTCTCAAAATAGCCCATTTTTTTTTATATAGGTAGGAAAATAAGTTAATTTATTTACAAATGTAGCAAAATTTTACTATCTATTAGTGATAGACTGTGATAGACATCTATCAGTATGAATGATATAAATCTATCGCAGCCTATCACTCATTTTGTTATACTTGAAAATATTTTCAGTAGTTTTACCATTTAAAACAGTTATCCTATTTATATCTTCAATGTATTATTTGTAAAAACATAAAAAAAATATCATCTACTTAGTCTAATATGAATAGAAATACTATAAACAATACTCATAGCTCGATTAACATCAAGTATATATTACCAACTTTAAATTAAGATATTTGATTCATCACCCTACAATTTTTTTAAAAGAAAAAAGAAGAAAAGAAAAAAAAAGAAAAAAAATTATACCTTGGTTTGGGAAGAAAAGCAACAAAATTATCAATCTAGAACAAACTATGCTTGAGACAAGACTAGTGTTTTGTTCTTACGATCCCTAATGATTTGGATCCCTGAACAAAATGTGCTTCACCCAAATCTTTCATTTGGAATTGAACAGTTAGCCATTTCTTAATGTTAGTTAGAAAGCCTATATCATTCCTAATAAGTAGGATATCATCCACATATAAACCAAGAAAGTTACTGAATTGTTGATGATCTTCTTGTAAACACAAGGTGTTGGGGTTGATGCCTGTTAGCTCTAAAAAAGAGCTATTATTCCTAGCTCAATTCGGGCTCGTTATTGAATTTTACGTGTTTATTTCCCTATTTTTTAGGTATTGAACAATCAAGAGGTAGAATTAATCATTTGGTGAAAAATCGGGTTAGTTTGAAGCAATTTGGAGTTAAGTTGAGCATCCGGGCTTCAAAAAAATCAAAATGATCAAAATGCCCCTACCGGAGCGTCACAACGCTCATAATTGGCCAAAGGCTAATGTTCGTGCAATGCTTGAAGGCAATAGCTTGAGTGTAGGGGAGCGTTGCAATGCTACCCCAAGCGTCACGACGCTTCAGAGTTGGATCATCACCAGCGTTCCAACGCATCTCAAGGCTTGAACTTCAATGCTGAAAGATAGAAGCATCAACATTGCAATGCTTCTCTAGAGCGTTGTGACGCTACGATCTTTGACGGACAAGTAATGAAGCGCGCGTGTAAGTGAGTGTTGGCCATGCGTTGGACTTCTTGCCTGACACTTCCTTTCGGCCGCATCAGCGTTGCAACACTATTCCAAGCGTTGCAATGCTGCGTTGATCTCTATATATACTTATCTTTGGCCCTAGGTCAAAGAATGCTGATACTTGGAGGCGAATGCTTATTTTTGGAGGTGAATGTTGAACTTTTGAGGCTAAATTGATGGAGGCCGAAGTTAGACTATATTATTCTTCTATTCCCTTCAATTTTTAGTATCATTAGTTAGTTTTTATTTTTTGGATTATGAACATGTACTGGAATGTATCCCGTTGGTTTTTCTATGAATCGATGAGGTAATCTTTCTTTTAGTTCTTGGATCGAACATTCTTTGTATTTTGATGAGTTTTCTGTTCAATTCTGTACTTTAATTAGAAATATGTTTTTCTTGAATCTTTTTTAATTTAGACTTGCTTTTATGTGTTGGATTGGCGACCCTATCATGATTGTATGTCTTCGCTAGTTAAATTCAAGCTCGCACGCATCCTTGTAATCGTCCATGCTTTGAATTTACCCTTGTAGCACAGATTAGATGAACATGCTTAGGTTTATAGGTTGGTCTAGAATCTTTGCATCATACGTTTAATCCAGATTTAAAGAATAAATTGATTATTTGAACATGGCTATCCTAACACTTAATCAACATAGTTGAATCCTGAATCTTAATGCATGTGCTTCTAGTTCTTTATGGCCGCTGAGGACCCAATTACATCTAGGAGCATGTAGGTTAGTTGAGGCACATCTTTCCAGCCTTAATTACGAATTAAGACGCTCGATTGGTTCAGACTAATTGATTGTCGGCCTTTGTAGAGATTAGTTAATTTGCATCAATTGGGTAGCTATGCATGCATAATTTGAATATATGATATGTTGGCTGAAAACAATGATTTAATTTACGTTGAATGACTACGTGATCGGAGAACTAAATGAATCCATTACCGTTTCATATATCTATTGCATTTTAGTTTTTCTCATATGTTATCTCTTCCACACAAAAACCCCCATTTAACGCTCTAGTTAGAAAATTAACTTAACGAAACCAATCGCACTTCTCCGCAGATCAACTCAGACTTATCACTGTTGCTACGTTTTAATAATGATAGGAGTAGTTTGGTATTATAAATTTTCTTTTGACCAAACTCGAAGCTTATTTACGACGTAAGTTTCGGGCCTGTCAATGCCCTAAATCTCGTAAGGTCCTGTAGTTTGTAATTGTGTTGTACAAACATTTTATTTATTTAATAAAATATAAGATGTTTTATTTGACATTTAGTAGCATTAAACCCAAACCAATAAACTAACATCCAAGGTTATCTTATGTAGCTTAAACATGTACGTAGAGACATACAGGTGGATCATGTTTAAGTGATAACCTACATGGTCTGTAGTAGATGGATAAGGCTGGATACCTTATGCTGGTGACACTACGAGTATGGCCCACTTTATAGATGTTACAATTGTTGTAGAGTGCTACAAATGATGTAATTCTAATCATTCATGTGGAGACATGTGAGTCGGGGTATTTTATACAAAGGAATTTGTATAAGACCGGACCACGAAATGACTAGTCTCATTATATAATGCCGTTCATAATAGAGACTTACATTTCACTAGGATGACCATAGGAGACATGACTTGAATCCTGAGTCAGTTGTGAGCTTCTGCCTATGAAGGCGATCCTTTGATTTATATGGGTGAGAGTGGCCAGATCGTCGACTCAACAAGCCTACCATTTTATGGATTCGTCTGATTGGGGAGTTGGGAACACAGTTACACAAGACGAAATTCACTCGTTCCCCAATATCGGGGTAAGTAGATAAATTGCTCCCTTAAGGGCTGATTCTGGGGCTTGAATAATGTGGTGCCACACTCTCTTTTGGCCCGAGAGAGGTTTAGTCATAGTTGGACTATGATTTTTTGTTCATTAGAGGGATACTGGTACTTAAGGAGTTAGATGTAACTATACTTACGAACAATTTGTGGAGAGTTATCGCACTGTTGACTGGTTATATCTAATAGACACAACACTATATTTGTAGTGCGAAGAGTGAAGCTGTCGGTCTTTAGTGGAGTGCCTAATAGTTAATGAATGTTGAATAGAATAATATAATTAAAGGAGTTTGATTAATTATTCAAGTACCATTTGAGCTTCAAGCTACAGGTTCATAAGATCTCCTCTGTAGCTCAACAAGGTTTAAATGAGAATCAATTTTGGATTGATTTGTTTAAATTAATTGAGGGAATTAATTAGATGTGATATAATTTAATTTAATTATATATGATATAATTACTATAATGTGTTTGATACATTATAATATAAGTTTATTGCAACGTCATTGCAATGCAGAGCGATCAACGTCCTTCCTTGAGGGTCTCTTTCGAGGTGAAAGGTTTGGAGTCGCCACCAATCATTATAGGTATGATTGGTCATCTATTTTTAAAAGAAAAAATTGGTCTACTTAACCAAAGTTAGGTTCGGGGGTCGTTGAGCGTAGAAAAAGTATTAACACCCTACAACACCCATTTGAAAACATCTCATTTTTTGTTATCCAATTTATCTTATAAAAAATGGTCCTTATTTGTAAAAAAAAATGTTTATTAAAAAATTGTTGATGAAATTAAATAAAATACAACTAATGAATAGTTCTCAAGTAGAGGTGTTCCCTTATGGTCAACTTTAAGTATCTCAGCCTAGACAGAACTTATTGCATATAGTTAATTTTATTTAAAATTCATTGTCAAACTTTTGTATTATTTTTTAGATACAATTTAAAAAATGAACATTTCATTAACACCTAAATGTCAAAATAAATATAGACAATGTCTTCTAAATCTCACTCTAACTTTAAATAATAAACTAGAGTTAACACTTCGTGAGTGGACAAACGTCCATTACTTTATTATCATGTCGACGTTGGAATTTCCTAATTAAAGAAACATTTACCTCAAGAATTTGAGATATTTGATGATCTCAACTCCGTCATAGGATTAACATGATAATTAAAGAAATGTCTCATATGGATCAAAGCACATTTTAGAGACAAAATATGAATTGATCCTTATGAGTGGTGTACGCCTTTCAAAAGAAGATTGAAATTTATTTTGTAAACCAAAGTGGAAATCCAATTGGGGCTTCATTTAGAAAATTCAAATTTGAATGAAATCAAAATTCATCATAAAATTTCAAATTAAAACCAATTTAAAAATCATTTATGAAAGATTCAAATTGAAGGTCAAATTGATGTTGTTTTTAGAAATTCCAAATTGAAATGATTCAAAATTATTTAAATCAAATTGAATTTTATTTAGGAAATTCGAATTAAAACAAATTTAAAATATTTGAAAACTAAACTTGAATGGAATTGAAATTCAATTGATAAATGTGAATTAACACCAAGTTAAAATTCATTTATGAAAATATCAAATTAAATTTCAAATCAAGATGTTTTGGAAACTCAGAATTGAAATGATTCAAAATTCATTTTAGTCAAATTGAAGAGTTAGACACCAAACTGATATTGGAGTTATTTTTTAGAACTCCAAATTGAAGATTAAATTGAAATTTGGAAAAATTATCGAAGCTAATTAGAAAACTTCAAATTAAATCTAAATAAGTTTTATTTGGGAATTCTAAATTAGAATTTATTTGTAAAACAAATTGAAACTAAATTGAAACTCCAATTGTGACTAAAATCGATTGATTTTTTTAATAAAATCAATTTGAAAAACTTTAGAAAAATTGTAACAAACTTTATGAAAAATTTCAAACTGATATCAAATTGGGTTTTAAAATCTATTTAAGGAAGGAAGGTTTTGGAGAATAAAAAAAGAAAGAAACTAAAATGATAAGATAAATTAAAAATGAGACTTACCACACTTTACCTTTTCTTTTCTTCTCTTTCTTCCTCAACTAATTTTCTTCTTTTTTCTTCTTCCTCCATTTCCTCTTTCTTTCCTTCTCCTCCTCTTCTTTCATTCTTCTCTTTGCAATTGGGTTGTAGCTTTGGGTTTGTCGGAATCTAGTTCGCACGCCGTTCGTTGGAAGTCATGTGCGTTGATGGGGATCTCGTCGGAGTTTATGCTGCGATGGATATCGTCGGAATGTTGGACATTTACTATTATCTTCTTCTACTCTTTTCTCTAAAATTTCTATGCCAAAACTCTCTTCTAATCTAATCTCTAATTTCTTTCTTCTCAAATCTCTATAATCCTCTCCTTTCTCTATTTTCAATGTGTATATACCTCAATCCCCTTCTCTTCACCTAAATCTCTTTTCCATATATTCTTCCCCCTTCCAAAATTTATTATATTCCCCTTTTTATAAGCCATAGTAAAGCTTGAATTAGCTCAGAGAAAGTTGATAAAATGGAGGAGAAAAGTGGCAGAGAAGGAGAGAAATGGAGAAGAATAGGAAGAATGGGAAGAATAGGAGAGGAATGGGGTAGAAGGAAGAATGGAAAAAAATAAAAAATAAATAATAATATTTTTATTTAATGTTTTATTTAATTTTCTTTTATATATATAATATTTATCCTTTTAGATTTTTTAATAATTCTATTAACCAAAAAAAAAAAAAAACGTATTTTTTAAAAAAATCGAGCTGAACCAAATACGGTGTCTACTAAGTTTATTTGAGAGAAAATAAATATTTGAATATGATTCATATATTAATTATGTGAATTAGATTCATATAATTAAATTTATATTAAATACTGTACATTATTGAGAGAATGAAAAACTATAAGTTATATTATTTTTAATACAATATTAAACTACAGGTTATATGTTATATTTGATATAACATATAGTTTAATATATATATTATATGATAAAGTGGTTATCATATAAATATATATTATTTGTTTTATTAAAATTTCATCAACATTCTGATTAAAGCCATAACATTTGACCGTAGGGTCAAATCTTATATTCCAAGATTGAGATGCGTGTTTCAACCCATAAATGGATCGATTAAGCTTGCAAACTTTTTGCTCTTGACCTTGTTTGATGAATCCTTCTAGTTGATTCATGTAAATGATCTCATCAAGATTACGATTAAAAAAGGTAGTCTTGACGTCCATCTACCATATTTGATAGTCATAATACATGGCGGTGGACAAGAGAATTCAGATGGATTTAAGCACGACAACAGGTGAGAAGGTTTCTTCATAGTCCACTCTCTCAACCTGAGTATTACGCTTTGCCACTAATCTAGCCATATAGATTTCCACACTACCATTTACACCTCTCTTTCTCTTGTAGTTTGTTTTTCAACCTATGGGTTTTACTCCTCCAGGTTGATCTACAAGTGACCAGACAAAATTGAAGTATATAAACTTCATTTCCTGATTCATGGCTTTAATCCATTTATCTTTGTTCGTATTAACCATTACCTGCTTATAGGTCAATGGATCCTTAATGTCATTTTCTGGTATGACAACTTGAGTTTCTATTAAACACAAATAACGAGCAGGTTGAGTTATAACCCTCCCACTAAGTCGAGGCTCCCTCAACTCTTGAAGGGGATGTGTGTGACTAGATGAAGCAATATAAACAATTCTTGTTGAAGTGATTGGTTTTTCAACAACCCTTGGTGAAGATTAAGTAGGTTATTTGGAAAGTTCATTTAATATGATTTTACTTCTTGGTTTATGCTCTCTCATGTGGTATTCCTCCAAGAAAGTAGAATTTGTCGATACAAATACTTAATTCTCTTTTGGATCATAAAAGAGACCACCTTTCGTTTCTTTTGAATACCATACAAAGAGGCACAACTTTGAACATGGTTCTAGTTTCTTTGAGTTAGTCACTAACACATGGGCTGGATATCCCAAAATCCTGAGATGACGTAAACTAATTTTACGACCTCTCCATAGCTCAAAAGGTGTTTTAAAAACACTTTTTGATGAAATTTGGTTCAAGAGATAGATTGCAGTCTCCACTGCATAACCCCAAAACGAGTTAGGTAGAGAAGCATAACTCATCATCGACCAAACCATGTCTAACAGGGTTCTGTTTCTCCTTTTTGATACACCATTTTGTTGAGGTGTACCAGGTGCTGAGAGTTGAGATGTGGTTTCATGTTATATCAAATAGTTTTAGAATCCCATATCCATATGCTCTTCACCTCGATATAATCGAAATGTTTTTATCTTTTTACCTAATAAATTCCCAACTTCAGCCTTGTACTCCTTGAACTTTTCAAGTGTATGGGATTTGTGTTGCAATAGATAAAAATTTCAACTTGAGTTTCTGTTAAACCTAAATAAGAGCATGTTGAGTTATAACCCTCCCACTGCATCGAGGCTCCCTCAATTCTTGAGGAGGATGTGTGTGACTAGATGAAGCAACATAAACAACTATTGTTGAAGTGCTTGGTCCTTCAGCAAACCTTGGTGAAGATTCAGTAGGTTATTTTAAAAGCTCATTTAATATGATTTTACTTCTTGGTTTATGCTTTCTATTGTGATATTCCTCCAAGAAAGTAACATTTGTCGATACAAATACTTTATTCTCTTTTGGATCATAAAAGAGATCACCTCTCGTTTCTTTTGAGTACCATAGAAAGAGGCACAATTTTGAACGTGGTTCCAGTTTCTTTGAGTTAGTCACTAACACATAGACCAAACATCCCTAAATCCTGAGATGACGTAAACTACTTTTACAACCTCTCCATAGTTCAAAAGATGTTCCAAAAACACTTTTTGATGGAACTTGGTTCAAGAGATAGACTACAGTCTCCACTGCATAACCCTAGAGCGAGTTAGGTAGAGAAGCATAGCTCATCATCGACCAAACCATGTCTAACAGGGTTCTATTTCTCCTTTCTGGTACACCATTTTGTTACCAGGTACTGAAAGTTGAGATATGATTCATTGTTTTATCAAATAGTTTTGGAATCCCATATCCATATATTCTCCACCTCGATATAATCGAAGTGTTTTTTATCTTTTTACCTAATAAATTCTTAACTTCAGCCTTGTACTCCTTGAACCTTTCAAGTGTATCGGACTTGTGTTGCAATAGGTAAACATACCCATATTTTGAATAATCATCTGTGAAAGTGATAAAATTTTCAAACCCTCCTCTTGCCTTAACATTCATCGGACCATTAAGGTCTGAATGTATAAATTCTTCTAACTCTTTGGAAGTCCATTCTTGACGAACCCCTCAATCCTATTGAGATTTATGTGACCTAGTCTTAGATGCTAAAGATGGACATTTTCTTTTGGAGAAACTTTAAGTCTTTTGTTTTGCATGGTTGCAGTGTTGAATATTTCAACATTGTGGAGCATTTTAGATGCTAATAGTCTTAGCGCATATAAGTTGTTTTCTTTTATTGCTGAATAAATGTTAATACCATTCTTTGAGACAAATGCTTTATCGCAAATAAATGATATTAAGATTATTCCAATAAACAAGATAAAGAGATCAAATTCCTCTTGAAATGAGGAACAAAATAACATTGTCTAGCAATATATATTTAGAATAAAAAAACAACTTCAAGCTCTCAACTGTGACCGTGAGACGACCTACCCCGTTCCAACCCGCAGAGTCATGTCTCCAATCTCCATTTGCTATCAGAAACTAGTTTCCTATAAAGAAGTACAAACATGGTTAGTGGCTCTTAAATTAAGTATCCAAGTGGAATCGTGATGTTCCACTAAAAAAGTTTATAAAACAAGTAAATCGTATTTACCTTCCTTTTTCTTCTTCTTTTCGGCCAAGTACTTTGGGCAATTACGTTTCCAGTGCCTATCTTGGTTGTAATGAAAACAGGTTCCATTTGCAACCGTGACCTTTTTGCTCTCTTGGGCAGCAGCAGGTGGAGTAGCTTTATTCTTCCCCTTACCACCTTTCTTCTTCTTCCATTTCTTAGAGCCTGAGGAAGAAGGCACGAACTTAGTCCCAGAGGTATAACACCTGTGGAAAATTTTCAAGGAACTGACAACATTTGCCTCTCCGTGTTGTCCTTTGACATTCATCAAGGACTCGTAAGTCTGTAACTTGTTGATAAGAGTGGTAAGATCGTATTCTATTTTGTTCAGGACAACATTGTTGCTGAACTGTAGGTAACTCTTCGGAAGAATTTCTAGAATAAAGGCTAGCGGGACTCGTGTCACACCCCCTCCTAGATTACCCTTTTATTCTTGAAGAGGATATGACCGTGGTAGTTACTAGCCCTACTGCCAGCACTCACCACCCAAGCCTTTTAATCTAAATACCAACTTATTCATCTGATTAGTAATATACGCAAACAGCTAACCTCCCTTAAGGTTCTACAAAGATTACATAAATACATGCATACAGCCAAGACATTACTTTTATAGAAAAATATTCACAGGTGGCCCAAACATTCCAACAGAAGCCCTAGTCCCTCACAAAACATGTGTACATAAACAGATCATCAACCTAAGTCTATTAATAAGCCGAGTCTTTTGGTGGCAAGCAGCAGTGGATCAACTTTGAGGAAACTGACCGCTACCTGAAAAGGGAAAACACAGAAATTCTGTGAGCTAAAAACTCAGTGAATGATTATAGAATCGTAAAGCAACAAGTGTAGCATCACTATAAACATGTATATATACAAATGAGTAAACTCAAGCAATTGTCTCTAAATGTAGCTGTAAACCATTCTCAAACATCATCAAACATTATTATTCCCTAGTTGAGAACGAGCCTAAACGCTCTAGCTCCCAAACATTTATTACCGTCCAAGAGACGCATACTTCGGTCTCTCATTCATAACTGCCTTTGTGCACATGGCCACACTAAGTACCATCATATTTTAGGTACTTCTACTCAGATACCTTCTCAAATTTGTCCTTCAGTATCGAGCTACTATGATACCTTCCCATATGTCCTCCGGTATCAAATTGGCCAGATACTTTCTCAAATGTCTTTCGGTATCAAATTGGCCAGGTACCTTCTCAAATGTCCTTTGGTACCAAATTGGTTAGATACCTTCTCAACGTCTTTCGGTATCAAATGTGTATTTTGTAACATCAAATTAAGTCCCATTGCCTAGTATTTACACAATAGCTGTTCCATTGCCACTTATTTACACAAGAACTCACTCTCTCATAGCCTTCCTCTAGGAAGCATATATCAAAATCAGAAACATAGCTTTTGTAATGGTTACATGACATACCTTGGCCTGTGTTACACACATACAAGTCTGGAAACATGCATTAAGTTATTCTCCAACCATTTATTGCTTGAGGAAGTATGAATACATCATTAATGTCACTGTGCTTTACTTGATTATATACGCATGAGTATTAGAAACCTTAAGTTTACTTAGTCACTTGCAGATCGTCAGGCTCTTATTGGTTTATACGTTTCCTCTAGCTCCTCTTGGCCTGAAAAGACATAATTCCCGATTAAACTACTTAGAATACCTAGTAAAATACCTTAAATAATTCATTTATTAAAGGAACTTCCATCAATACAGACAGCTTTACTGGCGAGATCCCCCTGAGCGAGGTCAGCGAGATCCCCCTGAGTGATGCTAGTGAGATCCCCCTGAGCGATGCTAGTGAGATCCTCTAGAGTGATGCTAGCGAGATCCTCTAGAGCGATGCTAGCGAGATCCTCTAGAGCGAGATCAAGCTTTTCCTGTCAAATCTTAGCGATACTCACCTCAATTTCTAGCGAGATTTCCCCCTAGAGTGAGATCCTCCTTACAAAATCAGCGAGATTTCCTTTATAAGCGAGATCCCCATGCCCAACTCTCGCTATAATTCTCCACGATGAACTGCTTGCTTATTCTTCACAAGCAGCTGTCTGCTTATGCACCAATTCACTGTTATAACTTCAAAAATTCATAACTCAAAATCCAGAGCTCTTTTCAACAAACTTCCATCCACAAACTTGTTTAAATTTGAGTTAACTTCCTTATCTTAAAATTTCAGCCCAGAATTCCTTATAGTTTAGCTTCAAACTTCCAAACTTCACCTTAAGCCCTGATTAATCTGTGGTTCTGCCTCTTCTGCAAATTCTCCACTTTTGTTCTTCTTCTCTTGCAATCTTTCTTCAATAGAACAACCTTGAAAACTAGATTCTCCCAGCTTTCAAATGGTACCGAATTCGCTAAATTTGCTCTTGTCAATTGCCGAAACCATGCTTTTGAAGTTTCATTTCCCCTTTTAATCTTTCTGCCGCTTCCTGAGTTCAAAAAGTAGATTGCCACGTCACCCCACACTTAGTGCCTCTAGCCAGACTAATGATTGAGTTTCTTCATTTAATATATTTTCCTTCCCTTCCTTCATAATCCCTATAAACAACATGAATTTCTACTTAATAAATATGTAATATAACATCTCTTTGGCTAAACATGCTTATCTAGGGAACTTAAGTTCGGGGTTTACAACCATCTCCCCCTTAAAAAGAAATTTCGTCCTTGAAATTTACTTGATATGTCATTTGAAAAGTTGAGGGTATCTCTTCCTCATTTGCTCTTCAGGTTCCCAGGTTGCTTCCTCGATCTCATGATTATGCCATAACACCTTCACCAAAGGAATCGTCTTATTTCTAAGTACCTGATCTTTCCTGTCTAAAATATCGATGGCCTCTTCCTTGTAAGATAAATATTCTTTGAGCTGTACCAGTTGTGTTGCTAGTACGTGCATAGGATCAGGCACGTATTTCCTTATCATCGACACATGAAATACGCCGTGTATACGAGCTAGCTCCATCGACAACTGCAACCTATAAGCTGCTGGACCAACTCGTTCCACAATTTCATATGGTTCGATGTATCGTGGACTTAACTTCCCTTTTCTACCAAACCGAAGAATTTCTTTCCATGGGGATAGCCGGAGAAATACCCGTTCTCCGACTTCAAATTCTAGTTCTTTTCTTTGTTTATCCGTGTAGCTCTTCTGTCTATCGCGAGCCGCCTTAAGATTATCCCTGATAAGTTTCACATTCTCTGTTGTTTGTTGGACTAATTCTGGACCCAGTAATTGTCGTTCCCCGACTTCATTCCAGCATACTGGAGTTTTGCAAGGTCCGCCGTACAATGCTTCATAGGGAGCCATTCCGATACTAGAATGGTAGCTATTTTTGTAGGCAAACTCAATCAACGATAAGTGTGTATCCCAACTTCCTTTGAATTTTAGTACACAAGCTCTTAACATATCTTCCGGTGTCTATATAGTTCTTTCCGACTGTACTGAAATGCAATTTAATGCCCATAGCCTTCTGTAAACTAGGCCAAAATTTTGAAGTGAACCTCGAGTCCCGATTCAACACTATCGACACTAGGGCTCCATATTGGCTGATTATCCTATCCACATAAATCTTAGCTAGACGGTCTAGTGTAAAAGTAACTTTTACTGGTCTGAACTTGGCCGTCTTAGTTAGTCTATCGACTATTACCCAAATGCCATCAAATCCTGAGGGTGTCTTAGGCAGACCAAATAGAAAGTCCATTGTCACATGCTCCCACTTCCACTCAGGCACTGGAAGTGGATTGAGTAATCCTGCTGGTCTTTGTCTCTCAGGTTTTAATTGTTGACAGACTATACATCGGTCCACATATTCTGCTATGTCTCTCTTCATGCCAGGCCACTAGTAAGATTTCTTCAAAGTTTTATACATCTTGGTGCTACCTGGATGCATGGCATAAGCGGAACTATGTGCTTCCTCTAGAATGGATTGTTTAAGCTGTAGCTTGTTAGGCACACACATTCTCCCCTCCTTTTCTAGTACACTATCTGTTCCCAGTTGAAAGTCAACCCTGATGCCCTTACTCATATCATCAACAATCTTTTGAAAATCAGGGTCTTCCAATTGATCCCACTTATGGTTTTCAACTAAGGTCGGCCTTATCTGAAAAGTAGCAATCATTCCTCCTGACGGTTCCACTAATAAGGCGGTTCTGGAATTCCTGAACTTCTGCAATAGCATTCCTCTTATTAAACCAATAATGGCCTTGGGTCCCGAGGATTTCCTACTTAGTGCATCTGCCACAACATTAGGCTTACCAGGGTGGTACTCGATGGGACAATCGTAATCTTTAATCAATTCAATCCATCTTCGTTGTCTTAGATTTAATTCATTTTGATCAAAGATATATTTTAAGCTTTTGTGATATGTAAATATCCTACACCGCTCTCCAAATAGGTAAAGTCTCCACAACTTAAGAGCCAAAACAAATGCTGCCAACTCTAGATCATGTGTGGGATAAATGCCCTCGTGTTTCTTAAGTTGATGAGAGGCATATGCAATCACCTTCCCATCCTGCACCAATAGACACCCCAATCCTTATCGAGATGCGTCGCAATAAATCTTAAATTCCTTACTTGAAATAGGCAAGGTAAGCACTAGTGCTGATACTAGTTTCCGTTTTAGCTCCTGGAAACTATGTTCACACTCCAATGACCATTTAAACCTCATAACTTTCTTGATCAGGTTCGTCAACGGAAGGGCTATCTTAGAGAAACCCTCCACAAACCTCCGATAATAACCTGCCAACCCTAGGAAACTGCATATTTCTGAAACGGTTGTGGGTCGTTCCCAATTAACTATTGCTTCCATCTTCTGGGTATCTACACTAATGCCCTCTGCTGAAACAACATGCCCAAGAAATACTACCCGATCTAACCAAAAATCACATTTACTAAATTTAGCATACAACTGCCTATCTCGCAACATCTGCAATACTATCCTCAGGTGGGTAATATGATCCTCCCTACTACCAAAATACACTAGTATATCATCAATGAATACTATCATTAACTGGTCCAAGTAGGGATGAAATATCCTGTTCATGAGATCCATGAATACCGCAGGGGCATTTGTCAATCCAAAAGGCATTACCAGGAATTCATAATGTCCATATCTTGTTCTAAATGCAGTTTTAGGAATATCGGCTTCTCTCACTTTCAGTTGATGATAACCCGATCTCAGGTCTATCTTCGAAAACACCATGGCTCCTCTTAGCTGATCAAACAAATCATCAATGTGTCGTAACATATATTTATTCTTAATCGTTACCTTATTCAGCTGCCTATAGTCGGTACACAATCTAAGTGTACCATCTTTTTTCCTCACAAACAATATCGAAGCTCCCCAAGGCGATACACTAGGTCGAATGTATCCCTTGTCAATTAACTCTTGCAGCTGAACCTTTAATTCTTTCAACTCAGTCGGCGCCATTCTATACGGTGCCTGCGATATGGGAGTTGTTCTTGGAACTATGTCAATAGTAAACTCCACCTCCCTGTCGAGTGGTAATCCCGATAGTTCTTCAGGAAATACATCTCGAAATTCATTTACCATTGGGACATCCTCTAGGTTTAGCTCTTTCCCTTGAGCAACCATCATATGAGCCAGATAGGCTTTACATCCCTTGCTCAATAGCTTTCGAGCTTTCACTGTCGATATCAAATTCCCCATAACTAATCGTTTGCTTCCTGTCAGCATTGTATCTTGGCCATTTGATTTTCTGGGTACTACCTTCTTCTTGTAACAGTCTACTGAAGCATAATACTTACTTAGAAAATCCATCCCCAGGATAGCATCAAACTCCAATAGTTCTAAAGAAAGTAAATCAGCATAGAAGTTCTGACCATTGATTAGTATCTCACAATGATTATAGCATCTATCTACTACTATCACATCTCCCAAAGGGGTAGAGATAAATAACTCTTCAGGCATAGGTTCAACCAACCTATCTTTACTAGATGCATACATGCTAGATATAAATGAATGTGCGGCACCAGGATTAAATAAAACATAAGTAGACTGCCCACATAACATAACATTACCGGTCACAATATTTAGAGACTCCGCTGCCTCCTGGTGTGTCACGACATACACTCGTCCCTGCTGCTGGGGTTGACCTACGGCATTCTTCTGCTTGGCACCACTTGACCTTTCACCCCGATTTCCAACACTCTTTGGTTGGTTAACTGTCTGAAAGGTCGACTGTTGTGCTGTTGGAACGTCCTTGTTCATCTGAGGACAGTCCCTCTTGAAATGCCCTGTTTGTCCACATTGGAAACATGCACTTCTGCCACTATAGCATGCCCCAAAATTCCTCTTTCCACAACTAGGGCATGTCGGTCTCCTGTCTGTGCTAGCTACTGACTCACCAGCTCGTGGCATCTCTGATCGGCTAACTGCACCGACCGAGGGTCTCGTTTTCCTTTTCTTGGATCCCTGTCAACTGGTTCCCCTAAAATGGCTTCCACTAGTCTGGGTTGCCGCTGGAGATCGAAATCCCTTGTCTCTAGGCCCTACTACGGCCTCACTGCCTCTTGGCAACTGCTCAACATCTGCCAAACTCTGCTCGACTCGTATTGCTGTTTCTACTAACTGGTTAAATTCTAGCCAATTAGCCGTAGACGTCACTGGAGTTCTGATTTCCTTTCTTAAACCTTGTTCAAATTTCCTGCATCTATCTCTTTCCTCAGCAATAATCGGCAGGGCATACTGTGATAACTCTGTAAATTTCTGCTCATATTCTGCCACCGACATCATTCCCTGTGTTAATCTGAGGAACTCATCCCTTTTTGCATCCCGAAACGAGCTGGGGTAATACTTATCTTCAAAGGCCTTTCTGAACTCAGGCCATAACATCACATCTGTACTGGCTCGTCTGGCGGATATCACTTTCCACCATTTCTCTACTTCTTTCTGTAGTAGAAAGGTGGCTAATCCCACTTTCCTGTCCTTCCTGGACAACTCATAACATTGAAACATTTTTCAACTACATTCAGCACAACTCAGCTTCAGCTGGATCTGTTGTACCTTCAAATGTCATAGCCTCTAGGGCTTTAAACCTCTCAATACCATATTTCTTTTCTGGGTCGGCTCGTGCAGAGCCCATGCTGGTGTTGATTTTATGTCCTAAAACTCGTAGTTTGTAAATTTATAAATATATTTCTGTTTTATATAAAGTTGTTATTGAATTATAATCTTGAATCCAATAAACTAGGTTCCGAGGCTATTAAATGTAATTGAACTTTATTTAGTGACTAAATGTGGATCAAGTTCAAATATATAGCCAAAATGGTCTATAGTATATGAATAAGGTTGGGCGCTTTATTCTGGGGACACTATGTATGCGGCCCACTTTGTAGATAGTACAAACGATGTGATCCTGAATCGTTCATATAGAGATATGTGAGTGAGGGTATCTATGTATAGAGTTTACATAAGACTGAACCATGAAATAGTCACTTTTTACGTTCTTAATGCCGTTTTATGTATAAAACTGACTATTTCGTTAATTGATGACCTAGGTAACTTAATCTTAATCCTGAGCTAACTATGAACTTCTGTTCACTCGGAATTATCCTTAGATCTGCATAGGTGAGGGCAGCTCAACATCGCTGGCCCAATAAGCCTCCCATTTCAGGGTAAGATCGGGTGGATAGCTGGGAACATAGGGTGCAAGACGGAATTCACTCCTACCCGTTATAGGATAGTAGAAAGGTTATTCCCTTTAGTACTGAATCTAGGTCTTGAACAAGGGGTCCCACTCTCTCCTTGGCCCGAGAGGGATTCGGTTTATAGGTTGGACCTTAAACCAATTGTTCATTAGAGGATCAGTGGAACTTAAGGAACAAAATGTAGTCTTGGGGGTAAAACGATTTTTATGACCCAACCGAGATTATGAACAACTTGTGAAAGATTAACTTACTCATCATGGTTATATCAAATGGACACAAATATATCTATAGTGAGGGGAGTGCAACTACGGACTTTAGTGGAATGACCCGTTAGTTAACGAATGTTGATTAGCTCCGTCTAAAGAGTTTAGCTTGCTAATCTTAGATTGTTGGAGCCCATGATCTAAAGGTCCATTAGGTTCCCCTACTAGCTCATATGGAATCAACTTAGAACAGTATGATAGAAATAATTCGAATTGTTCGAATTAGGTAGAAGAGAGAGAAACCGACAAGTATATATGTTATAAGTGGTCGGGTTTTCAGATTAGAGATACAGCTTTAATATTTAAATGTGATTTAAATATCAAGAATATAAATATGTTCATATTCGAAAGCTCGAAAATAATGGAAATGGTCAAAGTTTTAAAAAGTCAAAGAGTTGACTTTTGACTTCTAAAGTCAAACTTTGACCGACCTTATATTCAAATATGATTTGAATTTCGAAAAATGAATGCAGATTCACACTCGGGAGGTCAAAATTAGTCAACATGGAAAAAATCATAAAAAGTCAAAAATGTTGACTTTTTGGTCAAAGTTTGACTTTGACCAAATGACTATTTTGCCCTTTGACTATAGTTAGTGGGAAAAACCAAACTTTTGTTGGACAATTCCACTAACAAAATTGTAGGCTAGATGTTGGCTTATAGTGGAGACATTAAGCCCACTAAGTGAGTGGATTCTAGGTGTTGGGTTTTTGTGAAGATTTTTCACGCAATTGTTGCATGCCTTTTTTTCTATAAATTGGGCTCTTCAATTTAGTTAAAATATTTTTTCCATTTTGAAAATTATTTTCTGATATTTGGGCTGGAAAATTACAACTTTGTGAAGAAAAGAAAAGGAACACCCCAAACCTACTCAAAATTCCATTCCTTATTTTCATCTCTTTTTCTCTCTTGGTTCTCTTCATCCACCGGGTCCCACAACTCGGTTCCGAGTCCAGAGAATAGTAGGTCAACTCTAGTGGTGGTTCAAAAGAGTTCGGGTCGAGATTCAATGAGGAGAAGCGGCTTTCGGGAGATTCAAAGGTAGCATCTCTACACTTTTAATTCACTGTTTTTCCTTCATGATGCATGCTTATTTCCTTTAATTTAAGAGCAATTAGAGTGTAATTAGGTCCTAATTCTACTGTGTATGTCTCGTGTTTCATCAGCTGGCTGCTACCTCTGCACTATCCTATCAAACATTGCATCTTCTAGCTGCGAATCTTCCCTTGCTTGGGGAGTACTAGACTCTCCCTCGGACATCTTTCCTGACCAATGGATCATTCACCTTCTTTTTGCCACCCGGTGGGTTCTCCCCAACCTCCGAGCCCCTATTGGTAGGGCCAGTGTTCCTGTCACCTGTCTGCTTACTAGGTCTGCCACGTTTCCTCGGCATTCCACCTAATACAATTTACACATGTTAGGGGCTCACACTTAGGGACTTAGACTTATGCATAAACTTCCCTCTCATTCCCAAAACCTTATGCTCTAATACCAACTTGTCACACCCCCTCCCAGATTACCTTTTTATTCTGGAAGAGGATATGACCGTGGTAGTTACTAGCCCTACTGCCAGCACTCACCACCCAAGCCTTCTAATCTAAATACCAACTTATTCATCTGATTAGTAATATAAGCAAACGGCTAACCTCCCTTAAGGTTCTATAAAGATTACATAAATACATGCATACAACCAAGATATTACTTTTATAGAAAAATATTCACAGGTGGCCCAAATATTCCTATAGAAGCCCTAGTCCCTCACAAAACATGTGTACATAAACAGATCATCAACCTAAGTCTATTAATAAGCCGAGCCTTTCGGTGGCAAGCAGTAGCAGGATCAACCTTGGAAATTCTGTGAGCTAAAAGGTCAGTGAGTGACTATAGAATCGTAAAGCAACAAGAGTAGCATCACTATAAACATGTAAATATACCAATGAGTAAACTCAAGCAATTGTCTCTAAATGTAGCTGTAAACCATTCTCAAACATCATTAAACATTATTATTTCCTAGTTGAGAATGAGCCTAAACGCTTTAGCTCTCAAACGTTTATTACTGACCAAGAGACCCATACTTCGGTCTCTCATTCATAACTGCCTACGTGTACGTGGCCACACTAAGTACCATCATATTTTAGGTACTTCTGCTCAGATATCTTCTCAAATTTGTCCTTCATATCGGGCTACTATAATACCTTCTCATATGTCCTTCGGTATCAAATTGGCCAGATACCTTCTCAAATGTCCTTCGGTATCAAATTGGCCAGGTACCTTCTCAAATGTCCTTCGGTACCAAATTGGTTAGATACCTTCTCAACGTCCTTCGGTATCAAATGTGTATTTTGTAACATCAAATTAAGTTCCATTGCCTAGTATTTACACAAGAGCTGTTCATTGCCATTCATTTACACAAGAAATCACTCTCTCATAGCCTTCCTCTAGGAAGCATATATCAAAATCAGAAACATAGCTTTTGTAATGGTTATATGACATACCTTGGCCTGTGTTACACACATACAAGTAGGGAAACATGCATTAAGTTATTCTCCAACCATTTGTTGCTTGAGGAAGTATGAATACATCATTAATGTCACTGTACTTTACTTGATTATATATGCATGAGTATTAGAAACCTTAAGTTTACTCAGTCACTCACAGTTCGTCAGGCTCTTATTGGTTTATATGCTTCCCCTAGCTCCTCTTGGCCTGAAAAGACATAATTCCCGATTAAACTACTTAGAATACCTAGTAAAATACCTCAAATAATTCATTTATTAAAGGAATTTCCATCAATACAGATAGCTTTACTGGCAAAATCCCCTTGAGCGAGGCTGGCGAGATCCCCCTGAGCGATGCTAGCGAGATCCATCAACGCAAACGGTTGCGTCCAATCCGGCGAAATCAGAATGGGTGTAGTGATGAGCGCATTCTTCAGTGTGTGGAATGCTTCAGTGCATGCATCATCAAAATCATACTCGCGGTCAGCCTCAAGGAGCATACTTAGGGGCCTTGCGATCTGGGAAAAGTTGCGGATAAATCTTCGATAAAACCTCGCATGTCCCAGAAAACTCCTAAGCGTTTTCACATTGATTGGTAGTGGTAGTTGGAAATTGTGTCGATTTTCGCTTGATCAACTTCCAATCCTGCCTTCGATATTTTGTGACCTAGCACAATTCCTTCTTCAACCATAAAGTGGCATTTCTCCCAGTTTTGAACAAGATTAGTTTCCACACATCTCTTCAAGACTTTCTCAAGATTAGATAAACAGGAGTCATAAGTATTGCCGAAAACTGAAAAAATCATCCATGAATACCTCGACTGAATCCTCCAAGAAATCTGAAAATATTGCCATCATACATTCTTGGAAAGTACCTGGTGCATTGCAGAGTCCAAATGGCATGCGACGGAATGTAAACGTGCCAAATGGGCACGTGAAGGTTGTCTTATCTTGATCCTCCACGCAATTGCAATTTGGTTGTCCCTGAGTAGCCGTCAAGAAAATAGAAGAATTCATTCCCAACAAGTCGGTTCTAACATCTGATCAATAAACGGAAGTGAAAATGGTCCTTTTTAGAGGCCAGATTTAATTTGGAGTAGTCCATATATATTCTCCACCCCATAGTTGTCCTTGTGGGAATTAACTCATTCCTGCTGTTAGTGACGACTGTTATTCCCCCTTTCTTTGGAACGCATTGCACTGGGCTGACCCAACTGCTATCTGATATAGGGTAAATGACACCTGCATCTAGCCACTTCACTAGTTCTTTCTTCACCACCTCCCTCATGGCAGGGTTCAAACGACGTTGTCTCTCTATAGATCCCATTTTTCCTTCCTCAAGATGAATCTTGTGCATGCAATATGAAGGACTGATCCCCCGAATATTCGCCAAGGCCTTTGCGTTATTTTTCAAGATCTGGATAAGTGCATCCCCCTTCTCTTTACTCAGCGAGGTAGATATAATAACCGGTAACGTGTTATTGCCTCCTAAGTAAGCATATTTGAGGTGCACAGGCAACGACTTTAACTCTAACACGGGTGGTTCTTCTAAGGATGTCTCTACATATTTGCTTAAATTACATAAAATAACCTCGGATCTTAGTTTATTGGATTGAGTATATACTTATAAAATAACACTTATTTTATTAACAATATGTTTATACAGAGTTTACAAACTACGAGATTACAAAGAGATTTAGGATACCATTCCCAACAGAAATCTCGCATTTGCAAGATTACTTGCTCAAATAATTAAGTTAAGAGCACGATTTCCTGATTATACAATTAAGACCATTCATCTTGATAATGCTGGTGAATTTACATCCCAAGCTTTTGATAATTATTGTATGTCAATTGAGATAAGTGTTGAATATCCTGTAGCTCATGTTCATACATAAAATGATTTAGCATAATCATGTATAAAACGTTTTCAATTAATTGCAAGATCATTACTTATGAGAGCTAAGTTTTCTTCATTTGTATGTGGACATGCTATTTTGCATGCAACGTCACTTGTACGCATTAGGCTAGTAACTTATCATAAGTACTCACCATTACAATTAACTTATGGTCATGAACTAAATATTTCCCATCTGAGAATTTTTGGATGTGCAGTATATGTTCCAATTGCTCCACCATAACGCACTAAGATGGGTCCTCAAAGGAAGGTAGGAATATATGTTGGATATGATTCCCCATCAATTATTAAATACCTTGAACCCCTGACGAGTGATGTATTTACTACACGATTTGCTGATTGTCGAAAATTTTTCCAACATTAGGAGGAGGAATTAAGAAATTGGGAAAAGAAATTACATGGAATGCATCGTTATTGTCTCATTTAGATCCCCGTACAGATTAATGTGAACTTGAAGTTCAGAAAATAATTCATTTGAAAAATATTGCAAATCAATTATCATATGCATTTATAGATGCAAAGAAAGTAATTAAGTCACATATACCAGCTGCAAATGTTCCATAAAAAATTGATATCCCAACACAATAAGTTGTCACTAATGAGTCTGGAACACGCCAGAAACATGGTAGACCAGTGGGTTCTAAAGATAAAAATCATTGAAAGCGAAAAATAATTAATAGTGAAAAAGAATTAGTTGAGGATGTAAATATCCATGAAGAAATCCTTAACATGACTAGTGAGAAAGGTGAAGTACCTAAAGATAATAATGAGATTTTAATAAACTATGTCATGAGAGAAAAAAGATAGAATCTAACTAATGTAATTATTGATAACATTTTTGCGTATAATGTTGCTCTTGATAATATATCTGAAAATGAGGATCCTGAACCAAAATCTGTTGAAGAACGTCGACATAGAAAAAATTGGCTTCAACAGAAAGAAGCAATTGGGACAAAATTAAACTCACTTTCAAAACAATTGGTTTTTAGACCAATAGTCCGAATACCAGAAGGCGTCAAACCTGTGGACACCTTCTAGGATACAAATGGGTATTTATGAGAAAAAGAAATGAAAATAATGAGGTCACAAGATACAAAAACAAAACTAGTTGCACAAGGTTTTTCACAAAGACCTGGTATTGATTATGAGGAGACATATTCTCCAGTGGTAGATGTAATTACACTAAGATATTTAATTGACTTGACTGTATATGAAAGTCTGTATATGTATCTTATGGATGTAGTCACAATATATTTATGTGGATCTCTTGATAATGATATTTATATGAGAATCTCAGAAGGATTTAAGGTACCTAAAACATATACATCAAATTCCCGGGAATGGTATTCAATAGAGTTACAAAGATCGCTATATGAATTGAAACAATCAGAATGGATGTGGTACAATCGCTTGACTAGATATTTACTGAAAAAAAGATATCAAAATAATCCAATATGTCCTTGTGTTTTTATAAAGAAATCACAATCAGGATTTGCTATTATAACTTTACATGTTCATTACTTGAATATAATTGGAACTCCTGAAGAGCTTTCAAAAGCAATAAAATATCTTAAGAAAGAATTTGAGATGAAAAATCTCGGAAAAACAAAATTTTGCGTTGGTTTATAAATTGAGCATTTAGCAGATGAAATATTTATTTATTAGTCAATTAATATAGGAAAATTTTTGAAAATATTTTATATGGACAAAACAAATCTATTAAATATTACAATGGAAGTCCGTTCATTGAATGTAAAGAAAGATATATTTCGACCTCTAAGATAATGAAGAACTTTTTGGTCCTGAAGTACCATATGTTAGTGCAGTTGGTGTACTTATGTATCTTGCTAATAATTCAAGATCAGATATTGCATTTTCAGTAAATTTATTAGCTAGATATAATTCTTCTTCTACAAAAAGTCATTGGAATGGAATTAAGCATATACTCCATTATCTCTGAGGAACAGTCAATATGAGTTTGTATTATTCAAATAAATCAAATTTTGATCTAGTTATGAAAATTCTGGATATTTATCTAATCCACACAAAGCTAAATTTCAAATGTTATCTGTTCATGTGGGGAGGAATTGCTATATCATGCCGATCGGTGAAACATACCGTAACGACCATTTCCTCAAATCATGCTGAAATTCTTGCAATTTACGAGGCTAGTCAGGAATGTGTATGACAAAGGTCAATGACTCAGTACACTCATGAAACGTGTGGCTTGTCTTCTAATAAAAATCTTTCAACAATATTATACGAAGACAATACAACTTGCATAACCTAAATCAAAGGAGGATATATTAAAGGAGATAAAACAAAGCAAATTTCACCGAAGCTAGATATAACAAAACAAATTTCACCGAAGCTTTTCTACACTCATGATCTTGAAGAAAATGACGACATCACTATCCAACAAATTTGTTCGAAGGATAATCTGGCAGACTTATTTACAAAGGCATTACCAACTACAATTTTTGAAAAATTGGTGCACAACATTGGAATATGTATTATATGAAATATGTTTTTTTTTTTCTTTCACTAGGATTTTTTTTTTCCATTGGGTTTTTCCTAGTAAGGTTTTAATGAGGTATATTTCTTATATATATGGGCATCTAAGGGAGAGTGTTATAAATATCATAAAAATACATGCCCAATGCTTAGTGTCCTAAAAGTCATGTGTCATTTTTCACGTTGTCCATGTACTTTGTAATAATTCATGCTTGGTGTCCATGTAAGCCCACATTCTACTTGCCACTTTATCTATGAATAGTGACATTTGGTGGATCTTAAATTATGCACATTAGCGAGAATAAAAAGAAATTTTCATATATTTCCTATTTCCATAAAATCATATTTTCTATTTCTATTATTCCTATCTCCATAAAATTATAATTTAGTTATTTATAAGTTTAGTTATATTTTAT
>NC_052351.1:783624-786367 GCF_009727055.1 Benincasa hispida | reverse complement strand
TATTATATTTTCTCCATATCTTTATTGTCACGTGTAGGTCGGATACATTTTACTTCACCAAAATTTGGCATCAACAATCACAATAAATAATTAATTGATTATAAGTAATCAGTAATGATTATATGTTCATAACGATGGATCAAATTAGAATTAATCTCAATAAATAGTTGATTGATTATTAAAAAATAATAAAGCAATCAATTATTATATTGGAAAATGAATTTTTGTATTAACTAAATTTAATTAAACTTAGTTTAGTAATTAAATATATTTGAAATATCTTTAGCTAATTAATTAATAATTTATGTAAAAAAGTAATTAGATTAATTTAATAAACTTCATTTAAAAGATAAACTAAGTAAATAGTTTAATAGACAACTAATGATTTATTAAAATAGATTTTTATATTAATTTTTTAAAATTAATCTCCCACTTGACCTAAAGCTAGTGGAGTGTACAATATAGTCAAAATACAAAGTACACAAACAATAAACTAGAGCATAACATGTGCCTAGTACAAATCTCCCATTTGCCTTAATCTACCGTGGCCTGTCCCATAGACCCATACTCTGCAGGTGACCCTCAAACACCTTAGCTGTGAGAGCCTTGTAAACGGATCAGCAACATTGTGCTACAAAGCTATCTGCGTGACAATCACGTCCCCTTGATATCTCTCGGATGAGATGATACTTGCACTTTATATGCTTCCCGCGCTTGTGACTCCTAGGCTCTCGGGAATTAGCCACAACACCACTATTATCACAATAAAGTGTGATGGGCTTTGACATGTCTGGAACGACTTCCAGATCAGTCATGAATTTCCTGAGCCAAACAATTTCCTTAGCAGCTTCACAAGTCACTATATACTCAGCCTGGTCCTGATGTGAATTTCCTAGAATCCTTATCAGTCTGAAAATCAGAGTCCGTGTATGCTATAAGAATCAAATCCTTAGAACCATACACGAGTATGTAGTCCCTCATTCTCCATAGATACATGAGAATGTTTTGAACGACGGTTCAGTGATCTAATCCTAGATTAGATTGATATCTACTGACTATCCCCACTGCAATGTTTTGAACTACGGTTCAGTGATCTAATCCTAGATTAGATTGATATCTACTGACTATCCCCACTGCATAATAGATGTCAGGACTAGTACATAACATCACATACATTAGGCTGCCAATAGCCGACGCATAGAGGATCCCATCTCATTTCCTCAATCTCTTGAGGTGTCTTAGGACACTATTCCTTAGACAATGTAATGCCATGTCTGAAAGACAATAAATCCCTCTTGGAGTTCTGCATCGAATACTTGACAAGTATCATGTCAATATACGGCACTTGAGACAAGGTTAGCATTTTGTTCTTTCGATCTCTAAATATCTGAATATCAAGAAAAAATCGAGCCTCTCCCAAATCTTTCGTTCGGAATTGGGCTGCTAGCCAGTTCTTAACTTCAGTCAGTAAACCTACTATAGGATCTAAAGGTAACACTAGAGGGGGGTGAATAGGGTTGACTACCAATTTTTAAAAAATTATTTTATCTTCAAACAATGCTTAATAAAGTTAACCCACTAATTTGATTAAAGAAAATTTATGCAAGACAAAACTTAAATCATGCAAGCTATGATAACTTCAAATTTAAAGACAATTTAATCAAGGATAAATTTAAATAACACACTAAAAATTAAATCATGCAATTAGGAAAGATTAAAAAATAACTAAGATAAGAAGCAAAAAATTGAAAAAAAGAAATAAAAGAGAGAGGAAGAGAAAACACCGGGAATTATAGTGGTTCGGCAAATCTCCAAGACTCCTTCTTGGGTATTTCACTAAGTGATCCTCTTACAGATGAGGACCAAACCGACATACGATCCTCTTTTTTCTAGGCTAAAGAGAAACCCAAGATCCTTTTTACTGGTTCAGGATCAAACCAATTTATTTTTCTCACAACCCAAGGTGTACCCACACCTTAATACAATTCCCAAAAATTAAAAGAAAACCTCGCAATTTTACCTCTTGAAGGCTAAATACACAAGTTGAGCACTAAAAAAAACTCACAAAAATAACTCTAGGCCAATTTATGAGCAAGGAGGACAAGAATTTAAGAGTAGAGAGAATTGAGAGCTTACGGCTTGATAGCTTTTTTTTTGTGTCAATGAAGAGCAAAATCAAGTCGAATTTATAGGCGAGGGGGATAAATTTTGGCCATTGGATATGATTGCAAATGGAGGGTGGAGATTGAATAAAAATAGAAAATGAAAGGATTTGTAATTAAGAGAGGAATTGAAAAAGGAAAGGATTTGTAATTAAGAGAGGAATTGAAAAAATGGAATTATTGAGATTTAGAGAATAAAAAAGGATTTGAAGGATGACAATTTAGGAAGGAAATCAAATTTGAAAAGGCTGAAAAATCTTAAACTGCACCACGTGTCGCCATACTATTGATCCGTGCATCAATTAACGATTTCTCCTCCTTTTCCTTTTTTTTTTTTTAAAATCAGTTGCCACTTGTCATTATTTTATTCGTCCACGGTCGCCACGTCACTACCACATCATGTGCCATGTCAGCAAAAAATGACCAGTTGGAGCACCATGTCAGCCGCCACGTCATATGCCATGTTAGCAAGGTGCCACGTGTCACTGCCACGTTGGATTTCCTCTCCAATCTTCTTTTGCTTATAACTTTCTCGTTTGAACTCCGATTTGAGCGATTCAAATTGCGTTGGAATCGTCTTT